>NC_045141.1:16646216-16916247 GCF_008831285.2 Nymphaea colorata
CCACCTTCCTCTCTCTCTGAGGATGGTTTTCTATTATTCAAATTCAATATATATTAGAAAATGAGATGAGGTCTCTTTCTTAGGGTTTGAAGTTTTAGGTAAAAAAGGGCCTTAGTTATGGGAATGATTGTTCCCGTTTATTTAAGTCAGCATAGTTTGGTTACATTCTCATCTATTGTATCATGTATGACATGTCCATGTCTAAAGATGAGCATGTTTCCTTTTTGATTTTTGTTGGAAAATTATGATTTTTTTCTGATCTATAGTGGCTTTCATAAGTTTGCTTATATTTCACTTGGATATAAATTCCCAAATATCTGACCCATTTGTCTTGTTTTCTATTCTTTTTGCTTGGGAGATGGGGAGGATACGGTTTTTGTTGCTAGTCTAGTCTAGTTCAATAAAAGGAGATGTTAAAGTTTGTGCCTGTTTTTTATTGTCACTGACCAATCTCACCTCAAAGTGATTCACTTCCTTGCCTATCTCTTACTTGCTTATGGGGTAACTTTGAGCTGCTCCTTTTGCTGCTCAAGTAATTTTTTTAAAAGTACAGTTTCTGGAGTTCAAATTATAATTTTTTTTTTTTTATTTTTCAGGGGCTGCTACTGGCTCTGGAGCAAGCTTTGGTGCTGGCACAGTAAGTTGAATTACTCAACTTTAATGTTGTGTGTGAGATATGCAGACATTGATCCTAAAATGCTATGACTTTATGGTGCATTCGGAGATTCCTGACAGAGCTAATTTCTATAGCCTTCTTTCCTGGATAGCCTAGTGGTCAATTACTACTTTTATTTTTTACTTTATTGCAGAAAACTTCTAAGCCCAAGAGTCGAACAACGCGTCGCTGATCATTTTTGCCACGCCTTTGTACCATAAGTGGAAAAGAAATGTGTCGAGTTCCTTGCATATAACATGGCAGAGAGAGAGAGAGAGAGAGAAAGAGAGAGAGAGAGAGAGAGTTTGCCATGATGGTAAGTTTGCTCCTGCAGCTACCTCGAAGCTAGAGATGTTGGCTGCGATCTTTCAGAACGGTGTTGATTCTTCAACCCTACTGCCATTTTCCGCATTGCATGTGAACTGTTAAGGCTGAAGTGACTTTCTTTTTGTGTGCTATTGAAAATGTAACACTAATTTGGATGTAATCAGTTGTATTTATCAAACCTGTCTTATCTAAGCTGTATACGCTTCATTGGAACTTGTCTATAGCCCTCTTCCGATATGACTCTTGATCTCTGCAATTCCACTGTTGACGGAGTGATTATTCTTTTGACTAGAACTGGATATGACCACCAATGTGCAGCGAATAGTTTAATTAAGGTTACTAATTATTACAATTTAAGTAACTATGGAGATTGGATCTTGAATTTCCGGCCTATTTCAAACAGTGATTGTGTGTAACCAAAGTGAGTTCCCAGCTTGTTTATCTTGGTTGGTCGTTAGCTTCAGCACAGCTTAGCTCATTGCAATTTGAAAAAAAGCAAGCTGGCATTTACTCTTCTCCACGCCAATTCGTTTTGCTCTACATGGTCTCTACTCTTTGGGTCATCCTCGTAAATGTAAACGTGTATTAGCAACATGGAGACGCTATTCTCAAGCATTCCTTCACATTTTGCAGGCAGATGGGATTTCAAGGAAACGTGAAGGTCTTGCTTCAAGGCAAGGTTGAAGTTGAACTCGGTTCCAGTCCAATTCTTTTTTGCTCGCCATGCAACCAACTCGCAACTTAGAGATGTTATTATTCTCGAGGAGGTTGGGGACAATGCTCGGGATGGGAGCGGCCAGTTTTCATTTCGCATCAACTCTCTTTCTTGCAAAAGGAAGGGAGGGATGGAGAGAGGGGCACCAACCTAAGCGGTACCTTGAGGTACTGAAAGCATCTCTGTGATGAAAGGTTGGGTGACAACTTCTGACTTTTGTTGGGTGGTGGAAAACCCAATTCAGCTGGAACTTGGAGTTGCAATTATCACGGATGCCTTTAAGATTTAGTAAGCAGATGGGGTTGAACTCTCGATACATGTTTCTTCAATTTCCTTGGGGTTTATGCCTGAGAACTAGAAAACTAGCGTGGATATTGTGTTTGGCCAGTTACTTGCACGAAAGGTGATTAAGCCTGAAGGTCCTGAATGGTCTGGGATGACCATGTGCTACATACCTGTTGAACATCAGTTTATACTGTTTTCGGTTTTATCTTTTGACAAGCTAGAGTCTGGTATAACCCCAGTTTTCAATAGGGAAACTGGATATGAATCGATATTGAAGCAAAGCAGTAGAAAGGAAGCAAATTTTAGTAAAGAGAAGCAAGTTTCTTGCCTTGGCTACTGTGACTGGAACACCATCAGGTGATGCCAAAAGGGCACAACATAGGCACTTTTTGAAACCTTGACCCCTTCAAGTTGACCCACCTAATCAAATGAATGGAATTCTTCTTGGCAGACAGAGATCCTGCCGGCTTTATATCCATAGCTATATGTGCAATATCTGATCACCAAATCATGGTGGTGTCCGCATTTGAAGGGGCCAAAGGGTTACTGGATTCCAGCACCTTGGTGCGTGACGACTTGCAAATCTGATGATGCCCTTCATAGTCTACTCTTTTGAGCAGGCCTTTCTTCCTCTTCATTGATCGAGAGTGGACTTCGGTTTTAGGCCATGTTTGATTCACCATTGACAGAGCACAACTCCCTCTCTCCAAGGGGCTAACTGATAGGGCAAGGGCAAGGGCAAGGTAGCATGTCTCCTATTCAATTCCTGTGGGTGCTATTCTTATTGGGTGCTACTCTTATTGAGGGTTGACCATGAATAGAGACGCAGGCAGGAGTGATCTTTCTCCCCCTTCTTTCTCCATTCAATTTCCCCATAGTGACAACATTTCTGGCGTTTGCCCTTTACTCTCATTCACCTGAATATGAAGGTTGAGAGAGACACCCATGAAGCTACACAGCTGCATTAAAAGGAGCTCAAGTTTGTATCTTCTGTTTGTATTCATTTCTGCCAAATAAATTAAGATGCTTAGTTAAGATAATATGGTTAATTTAACAATTCCATGTTGGTCAAGGTGGGGCTCATTGGTCGGTGGAAAAAGGATAGGAGATGAGTCAGAAAGAGAAGCAGCATCAATTTCAGCAGTGTGAACGCAGAGTTTTTCTGTTTCCGGCGACTTGGTCAGAGATTGAAGGTGGGGCAAACCAATTAGTTAGACTGGACGTACTATCAACTTGGTCCTTCTTAAATGCCATGTTTAGTTTATAAACATCAAAATTTGGAGCAATTATTATGCAAGTTGGTACGACCAGAAAAAACAATACTTCTTTTTTTGGCATAATAGTTGAACTATATTGGTCAGCTTTTATACCCAAGTCGGTTTCCTTGCCTCAGAAGAAAATTATCATCTACATCAAGAATCTGTTACTAAAAGGTGTCATGGATGGAAGAAAACTATCACAATCTTTGCATCCTTGTGAAAATGTTTCTTTCTTGTTTGGCATCTTTAATAAAAGTTAGACAGTCACCATCTTATCGATTGGCAATCTGACCGTTCATTTTCATCAAGGGCCAGATCTGGCCGCACATGAAGCACTCCTGATAGTTTGATGTGTCCTTCATGTGAGGAATCACTTCATTCTTATGTGCACACGTCATTGGATTGCTCATCAAGCAATCAACATTTTAGTGAGGACAAGTTATAAATAATCTGAAAGGGCGGCAGGATTAGGTAGGATTTTGCTTGACTATTGGACTGAGTGGGTCTATACAATCACAGTTACAAATATCCAGATTTTTCTACTTGCCTAAAGAAGCTAAAAAACAGTAATAGTACATTGTCAAATTCTTTAAAAGATGTTGGTTTTCGTCGGTTCTATTAATATGGTACATGATATGTGATATCCCTCGACAGGACTGCGTGATTAGCGCATCTCCCTATGGCCGGAACTCTGAAAAGACTGCCGGTGGTAAGCCGGAGAAGGTAAGGATGACTTCGAGTCATCGTGTCTAGGCAAAGTTTAAAACTATTTGCATGTTTTAACGTATGTTACTGTTTTCTAAAGAGAAGATTACATCAAAACATTGTCGGCTAATTGTGATAGAACAGAAACACGTACTCATGTTTCAGAAATTTGCATTGAAGAACTTTGACGGAAAACAGCTTCTCACCGGCAAAAGATGAAGAGGTTTACGTTTAAAAACAATTCCAGTTTTACCATTTAAGAAACTATCGCCACATCGAAGATGATCATGTCCGGTTGCTTTAAGGAATTGTTGCCGGAAACATGGAGTCAGCAGTGTACGGCTTCATATGACGCAGCCAACAGGATTTGGTGATCCTACAGTCTGCAAGTCAATACAACTGAAGAAGATCTGGAAACTAAACAATGGAAACTTGACTAAAAAAATAGGACGAGGAAACGGAAAGCAAACAATGAAGGCGGCGAAGATATTACAACGTTTGACCTTACATAAATTAAAAAATTGGTAGATCCGGAATCTGACAACAGAAATCCGAATAAAATAGAATAATGTTGATAAAATAAACTTGGGACAAATGATAGAACAAGAGAGTCGATTCCAAACCATTTCAAGATCATGTTCACAACCCATTTTCACTAGTTGGCGGTGCTGTTTGAAGCTCCATTTTCCTACACTTTTTCTCTTCTCCTATTCAATCAATCGCTGTTAGCCTAAGTCCGACTATTATCAATATGGCGTCTATCCATTTCCTCCCATTTCTAGTTGGTAAAAGCCGAAAAATGACCGTCATTTTCCCCTCAATTTTTTCGTTAAACGTTTCATTTACGGAAGATATATGAAAAAAAGTTAATCGAAATAAAAAATTAAAAAAACAATTTCGTTTTTTTCGATAAATTTTTCATGTTCGTTAAACATATTTGGCTTGTCAAAGACTGAGATTAGGACCGCTTTCCACCCAATGAAATAATCCAACTGTTTGATTTGATGAAGGCTATGAAGATTTGCAGGAGGAATCATTTGAATTGGTCCAAGTCAAATAATATTTGAGATGCTCAAAAGACAACCAATCCAAGTAAAAAAAGTGTGGCGGTCAAAGTTGCATCATCGATATAATAAAAGCTCTCTCTCTCTTTTGTTTTATATTGCTAAAAACTATTAAATGCATTCGGTCACTTAAAAATCATCACCAAACAAGCGATCATCTTAATTTTTTTTTTGATGAATTTTAACAATGTAAAATAAAAGTAATAATTCAATAACAAAATAGTATCATTTGATCCAACATGGTGAACCGTAAAAAAAAATTAGAAAAAGATGATGGACATTTTCGTTATCTAATATTGGTTTATACTCTCTTTTTTTTATTTCAACCAATTATTTATTTTAGATGGATGGCCTTGATTAAGTGACTTTGTGACTTTGAATTATATATATATATATAATCATTTTCTTTTCTCTCTCTCCTTCCTTTGTGTGTCTCTAGTGAAACAGCTGCCCCATTTTTCTGCTTATCGGGACCATGGTCCATGAGAGAGAAAGAAGATCCATGAGAGAGAAAGAAGAGGAGAAAGAGAAAGAACTTATCTAAGAAGGCATTTGATTATTTCGGATTTAAAATCTATCTATGGTAAGAAGAGATGTAAAGTGAAATCTATTTATTCACCAAACTAGTGATCTTATCTCAAACTTTAGTGATTCGCACTTAAAAGATCGCTATTTTATCATTTTATATTGAAAAAAAATCAGATTTAAAACGAAGGTGTAGTCTGACCCTAAATAAATGATTTTAAATCAGAAACAGCAAAATAAGGTGTAGGGAGCGCTCTCCCTTCCAATTCGAGTGCCCCGTTTGGTCAACGAACAAGTGGTGCGAAATTTCCTGGAAAAGCCATCCGGGACCCAACCATCTCATCTCATCGCAGGCCTATATAAGGCCATGCGCCCGGTTGAGTTTTCCTCTTTGTTTCACTGACCGTCGCCTGGGCGTCGTCTCTCCGACGACGCGGGCCGGAATTTTCTGCCGCCTCCACCTCACCAAGCATACGATCTCGTCTTCTGGCGTTTCTCTTCCTCAGCTGATCTCCCGCAAGTCTTCCCATCTCGCTCCTCTGTCCCAATTCTCCATTCCTGTCTCCGCGATATCCGTTTTCTCTACGGCAATGGCGTTGTAATTTCTACCTTCTCATTCTCTCTGGTGGTCGTCGACTTCGCTGTGTATCGGTTCTTCCGTCGAGTTAAAAAAGTTGCAGACATGGCTGTCAAAATTACCGCGGCCTATTCCGGCTACATCACGCAGTCGCTCGCCGGAATAAGGTCGGCTAAACCTAGGTTTTTCAACGACTGCTGCCTGTCGAAGGTCCTACTTTCGAAGCGGAGGGCAGATCTTGAGCCCCCATCGATCGGAGCTTCCGGTGTGAGCAACCCATATCGTGTTAGGGCGGGCCGGAATTACGGGTGCATCGCCGCTGCTGATATTCTTCCGGAGAAGTGCAGCTCTAGGTTTTTTGTTGGATTGATTTCTGTCATGAATTCCTCGAGGATTTCTTGCTACAGTTCGTCACGTGTGGGTGTACTTGGGGCGTCATCTGGGTTGAATTCGATCATTCCCTTCTTCAAGTGGCTCCCCTGCAACGAGCTTTTTCAGGGCTCTCCACTTTCGGCGTGCGCAAGTAATAGTGATTGTGAGAAAGATAGCGCCGCTGCGGACGAGAAACTGAAGGACTCAGACAAGAACATGGCAGGGAGCACGAAGCCACTGAGTTGGTTTCAACAGTGGGCGAATTTCAGCTCGGAAGATGCGAAGTTGCTTTTCACGACGGTGACCGTGTCGCTTCTTTTCCAGTCATATATGGCGGACACAAAAATCATCCCGTCGCGGTCAATGTATCCCACGTTTGATGCGGGAGACCGTATATTAGCCGAGAAGGTATCCTTAGTTTTTATTTGGTCTAATTCATTAGTATAACTCTGTGTCTTTTACCTTTTGTGGACTTTTCATGCTCATGAATTTCGATTAAACATATCCAACTAGGTATACGTCAATTTTTCATGGTTCAAGAAAATAAATTCTTTATTGTTGAATTGGGGTTGTAGAAGAGATATCTTCGGTTGGAGGATTAGTCGTTGTTGGTTGCTTTCTCCTTTTAGTTCTTCGTTTGCCTTTCATTCATCATTTTGATGTGCATTTTAGGAAATTATCTTTTGTGGGTCTCCTTTTAAGTTATTGCCTTTACGCTCGTTGCTTATCATGTTTTTCTGTAATCGGACAACTGACTATCATCATCTTCAGGAATGCCGCTACTTTGGTGGTTTATTGGTTTGGTATAAAACAAACCTAGATAATGTTTCTGATATAATGCCTCAGTTATCGACCTTGGCATATGGAATTGTGGGAATGGTTTATCCATCAAATGATTTAACGTTGTTTCTGTGTGTCTCAGGTATCCTACTGTCTCACAAAGCCAAAGGTTGCTGATATAGTGATATTTAAGGCTCCCGCTGTCTTACAGGTGAAACTTAGCTTCTTAGATGTTGGTTTCATGTACTAATTTAATCTTGTCCATGCCCCTAAAAAATTGCTTAACTTTTTCTTCTCAGGCAAGCGGTGTCAGCCCTACAGAGGAATTTGTGAAAAGAGTAGTTGCTACCGAAGGGGACTTTGTGGAGGTAAGCACTGTCCATGTTCTATTCTGGGTTTAGCTGTTGTATTAGATTTATTAATTTTTTTTTCTTACTGTAGATAAGGAATGGAAACTTGTTGGTGAATGGCATTGTTCAGGAAGAAGATTACGTATTCGAGCCTCTAAAATATGAAATGGATGAAGTGGTAAGGTTCTTGGCTGCTTGGCCATATGTTCAACTTCTAGCATTTACTGTGTAAAGCTGCAGCATAATATCAAAAGCAACTTGTCTACAGCATAATCTCAAGGGCAACCGAAAACATAAAAAATTTGGTTGGATAAAATTATTCTCAAGATATGCGTCACCTAGATCAGTAGGATGAGGACTTGCAGAATGCAACTCACCGCAGGCAAGATTAGCGAGACTGTGATCTAAAAGTTCAGAAAAAGTTAGTTGTTTCATTCCAATTTGGTTGCTAGCTGAATCATAATTGCTGGATGAGAATGGACCTGCTAATCATTATTAGTAAAGAGTAATTAATTCACACTTTCCCACAGTGATGGTAAAAGTTAAAATCATTGACATTAGCTGCTTGTAAACTATCTGATGTACGTAACTTTGGAACCATTCTAAAATGTTGGACTTAACATGTTAAATTAATGGGTTTTTGATAAAAAAAATCACGTGTTCCGATTTTGAATTTCTTTTGACATGTAATCTATCCTTTATGCAGAGAGTACCGAAAGGGTATGTATTCGTGCTGGGGGATAATCGCAACCACAGCTTTGATTCGCATGACTGGTATGTATTTCTGAACCGAACTAAGAGTTCTTATGCTTGATAACTAGTTAAATTCCTCTATGTACAGAAACAACTACATGGTAATTACCTATAGCGGATATTCAATTGTTTACAAGTATAATGATTTTAGATGTTTAGTTTTCTCCATACCATTTGTTACGCTTGCTAATTGGCTTCCGCTTGATGTATCTCCAGGGGTCCACTTCCTGTAAAGGACATTGTCGGGAGGTCTGTACTTCGTTATTGGCCAACATCTAAAATATCATACACCATTTACGAGCCAAGGAAGCAACAGCTTGTACCTGTGCTCATCTGACAACCAAGTTTTTCTCGAGTTGCAGAAAGAACTTCCTTTTGCATATTTATTTGGCTTGCAGTTTTCCTTTGAGACTGAAATTTGTTGGGAAATATAAATACTTTAATCCCTCTTTCTGTATGTTTCTATTTCATAAGGACAGCAGCTTTGGTGATGCCTTGCATCTCATCTTCAATGTATTAACGTTTGAGTGGAACTTGTAGATACCCTCTATAAAAACAGCCAACAGGTGTATAGCTTTATCTGTGGCATTTCCTCCTCTGGGGCCAAATATGTGTTGACTATCATGCTTCTTGTACTGCATTCTCTGTTTTGTCCATCACTTGAACTGCTGAATGTACTTTAGCTAGTCCACATTTGTGAAACCATCGGAAAGGATCATATGCTTTTTTAGCTTTTGTAACTCCACTTGGATGTTCTCGATTTTTGGGTGGATTTGGTCGCTAGCAACAAAAGCATGGGATTCTTTATTGATCTCTATCCAGCTGAGGCCAGGATTCTTTTCTACCATTAGATTTCTGATCCGTTTCCTCACCTGTGAAACATCATCCCATCTGCCATCAGCGGCATAAATGTTCGATAGCAAAACATGTGTTTCTATGCTGTCTGGTTCCCATAAGAAAGCCTGGTTTGCTGCTTTCAAGCCCATCTCTAGGTCATTGTACGTGATGCATGAACTCAGCAAAATTCTCCATTGTTCCGCTGGGTTGCAGCTAGGCGGTGAGCGCTCAATCAGCTCCTCAGCCTCCTTCAAGAACCCATCTCGACTCAGCAAGCTCACCATGCAGGCATAGTGTTTCGGCCCTGGGGACAACCCAATGAACCCTCTCATATAGTTCCAGTAGGCCCTACCCCTCTCAACCAGACCACTGTGACTGCAGGCGGACAGAAGTGAGATGAATGTCACGTGGTCTGGTTTTACCCCATTCTGCAACATCCCATCAAACAGCCTGAAAGCATCCTCTGCCTTGCCGTGATAACTATACCCACCAAGCATTGCGTTCCAACATTTCAAATCAGGTTCTGAAATCTCTGAGAAGATGGTGACTGCTGCAGGCAAGCAGCCAGTTTTGGCATACATATCTACTAGACTTCCCGCTGCGAACATATTTGCTGTGTATCCTGTTTTTACTACAAGTGAATGGATCATTTCTCCCTGCCTCTGTGATGCAAGATCAGCACAAGAACTCAAGGAACTGCTAAGAACAAACTGGTCTGCTTTCTTCCCCTCTTGTTGCATGGCACAGAGGTACTCTATAGCTTTCTCCCCATATCCAATGCTCGAGTAACCTGTGATCATTGCTGTCCAGACCACGACATCCTTATCCTCTATCGCATCAAACATTTTACAAGCAGAAAGTGGCTTGTCATTTTTGAAATACATGTCAATAAGAGTGCTCGCCACATATATACTGCGTTCAAACCCTCTCTTTATTGCACAGACATGCAATGGCATTCCATAAATAAAAGCTGGTGCACTTGCACTTGCAGAAAGAATGGCGACATACGTATATTCATCTGGATCTTCCCTAGATTTGTGTTGAAGATTCATGAACAGACTCATCGCCCTTTCTGCGTCAGATGTCTGGGCATAAGCCGCTAACATAGAATTCCATGTGACAAGATCTGGACTACTGATGCTGGTGAAAATAAGATATGCAGCTTCAGGGTCCATAACATTGGAATACATGGCGAGCAAAGAATTCAGAAGTGTCGTGTCTGGGAAAGAAACGGTTCTGATTATTCGGGCATGTACCGTCCGGCCCATCAGCCTATCTTCCGACCTGCTGCAGGCGTTCAACACAATGGAGTACGTGAACTCGTTCGGTTTAGAGTTGGTCAGTAACATGCTGCAGAAATGCATCAGGCAATGTCGAAATCTATTGTTGTGCAAGAGCCCGACGATCAACGAATTCCAAGCTATGGTGTCTGGTTCAGTGATCTCATCAAAAGCAAGCTGCGCATACTCAAGCCTCCCACACTTGCCATAACTTCCCACTAGAGAACTCTGAATGCGGACGTCGCCGGAGCAGCCGGACTTTATGACCTGGGAATGGATCACGCCAAGTCTGGAATGGTCTGCAAGAAGAATCGATGCTTGTAGAAGGCTTATAAAGGTGGCCTGGTTGGGCCTGACACCATGCTCTCCCATGCTGCAGTACAGTTCGAAAGAGGTAACGACATGAAGGGCTGATGTAGAAAAGGCAGAAATGATAGCATTCCAAGTGACTACCGTTCTCTGGGGAGTTTGGTCGAACACCTTCTTGGCATCCTCCACATACCCACACTTGGCGTACATGGCGAGGAGGTTGTTGTAAACGTATGGCCTGGGATTGATGCCGGAGACGAGCAGCAGAGCGTGGAGCTGGCGCCCTCCATTGGAAGAACTTTCAGTCGCACACTTTTGAAGGAGTGAAACAAAAATACTTGAATTTGCTTTTGTTGCCAATAGCCCTGGGGGGTTCATGAGAAGGGAAAATCCAGGGTACACTGTAGTTGATCCACAAAAAAGTTAAGACCCAAGTCTGATATGTAACACATCAATCTGGGGATGCCTGGTTTGGGTGGTGTTCAAGATCTAAATCCGGCTGCAGCAAAGGATGGAAAACATATAGTTTCACTAGATGCGGGCTGAGTTTGATCGATGCCGTCACCAGTTATACTGTTTCCACACCAACTTTCAGCACATGGCCATTTCATGACTTCGAAGGCCAGAATTCTTAGATCAGAGTGATGCGCCTTTCGCCTGCCTCGAAAATCGTGTAGCTCATTGGTCCCCTCGAGACATCTTAATGCATCAGAATTGGGTGGAGCAAGAAATGAGAAGACCCTCGAACCAGTTGAAAATGTAGCATTATTTGTTTCTCGGTACAACAATGTGTAACGAAATGGGCCAGAACATAAAATTTCCCATGTTTTATTTTTATAATTACCCTCAAGGTTTTGACTTGCTTTAGAGTTACTTACCTTTAAAATTCTGACTTCTTCAAAGCTTGAATAGATCTAAGATACATCTTTCAACTTGGGTGTCATGATATTTATGTTTGCACCATGCAAATAGAGCCCCATATGTTAGGGCCGGATACACTAGCCACTAGCTCCACCACCTGTATTTACTTGTGATCAGCCAAACTACGTTGTGATCCAATTTTTGGCGCAGATGGTCATTAATGATGTAGTGCGGCCGGTGAGCCAATGAGGTCAAGTGAGACTGAGCTTGAAAATAAGTAGGGCCCGTGACCTGCTTCGGACTTGGTTAAAAATCTCTGGCTTAGGTTCAAATGATTCCTCTAGTGAAGTTGCTCAAGTGGACTTGCTAAAGTAGCTAGAAATTTTTAGTCAAGGGGCACTAAATATCTCTAGTGGGGCATTGTGAGAGAGAAGGACTTTGAGCTGGGTCTAGAAGGCACTTCAAGTAGCTGGATCTAGACATTATTGAAAATGGGCCGGTCTGTGGGTGCAAGTGCCCACACATGCCCATTCCTATCTCTGCCATTTTTTGCAGTCTTCATCCAAGAACTTCCAGACAACTACTAAGCGTAGACAGAACATATGAGTAAACTCATTTTCTCCCTCCTTTCTTTTTTTCACTCTCTTCCTTCTTGTATTGGAAAAATAGCTTAACTTGTACTTAATATCCACAATCTAAAGTCCTTAGAATCGACGGGACAAATGGTTCTCATAAAGTGTAAGTATATCAGGGACTCTTGATTACCTGTTTTGATATAATATGTATCGAAGCTCTCTTTTAATCCGCTTGCGTAATAGACTCGCAAGGGGAATTGAAAGGTCATGGAGTACTTCCACATGATCTGAGTTCACGACATGTGCAAAGAAACTTCCAAAGTTATGGAAGCTGCCGTTCTTTCTTTTTCTTTTGCATATACAATTTGCGGAAATGTTACTTTTTAATCAAATGACTCATTTTTGGTATCATCAATAAGAATCCAATTATACAACTAAAAAATTAGCACGTCGATGGAAAGCACTTTCCAAGTTAAGCAAGCTGTCATTCTCCAATAATAGGAATCGATTGAGGTGCAGCTATCTTGTCAACCGCCCAATTATTTATTTTTCAATAATCAAATGAAGAGTACGTGATCCATACATGTCCCTTATGCCTGTTTGTGTGTGCATGTGATTTGTTTTTTTTTTTTTTTTTTTTTTTTTTTTTGAGAACCTTGAAACTAGGGTTAGGCTGGCCTGGACCTCTTTTCCCCTAAAACTGATATCTGGACTCCATTCATTATTGGGAGCAATCTCCAGCAGGTTTGAACGAGAATATCTGGATCTGGATTCAACAGTTCAAGTGGCATGAATGTTCAGATGTTATGTATATCAAGGGAGGAAATGATGCGGCAACACAAACTCTAACCTGTATGCCGACACAACCTTGAATTTTAGGGAGGGGGAAGAAACTAGGGGAAGGAGGCCTTCGGCTCTCATTTGGGTAGTAAACATTTTCTAATCAAGAGAGGATCATTCCACCACCCGAAACGAGACCCGAAGGGCCCCTTATTCTCTCTGCCTCTGAGGTTCTGAGCTGCGTCGGTGTCAGTTATAGAACAGTGTATCCATCAACTTGGATGTTGCGTCCTACCACCTTAAAACATATGAGTATAGTGTCTACAAGAACCAAACTAAAGACCTGCCTTATACAGGCCTCTAACTCTACCAGCTACGTTATGACCATTGAGGCTACATGTTTGCAGTTCAAACAATATGTTTTGATATATGAAATGAAGGTCTTAGTGTATAATACATAAATAAGTAACATCGATAGAGGTGCAGCCTCTTTATAGCCATTTCAGTCTTAGTTGCGTACCATAACAAAAAACACACATTGAGAACCAGAATTTGACCTATTTCATGAGTGGTGGCTGCATTCTTGGT
Organism: Nymphaea colorata; assembly: GCF_008831285.2. Lineage (NCBI taxonomy): Eukaryota > Viridiplantae > Streptophyta > Magnoliopsida > Nymphaeales > Nymphaeaceae > Nymphaea > Nymphaea colorata. The sequence continues at coordinate 16,659,814 of NC_045141.1, forward strand.
AGTGGTGGAGCTAGGAAAAAAAAAAAAAAAAAAATCCGCGGAGACACTCTTCACAGCCCCTTCATATCTGAATGGGCACTCATCCATAACATAACCCATAGGCAAGATCTTAATTTGAAAACAAAGAAACCCACACCAGCCCATACGCGGCTCTGCCTCTCATTCTCCGCTGGATTTTTCTTTTTAAATTAAGAACTCATTGCCCATATCATTTATGTTTATCTTCCAATTCGTTCAAGATATGATTGTGTCTCCTTATCGAAATGTACCTTCTTATTCTTCCAGTTTTGTCTATTAGTGCGGTCCCTTTTGTTTCAACTTTTTAAGGGGCATTTTCGTCTTTTAGCTCCCAACATTTTGCTTCAATCTACGGCTACCATTTTGACAAGGTGTTAGATGTGGGTTTTGGTTTTTTTTGTTGGGTAGTGGATCCATCTTGAGAGCAGTTAGAAACAAACTATGGGCATACAAAAGCTGGGTTTTGGGTTTTGTAGTGCGCACCATTTATAGGTCCCATGGAGCCCATTTTATGAAAGCTTAAATTGGTGGTTGAATTTGAGTAGAATCTGGGTCCAGTTATATAAGACAGCTCCATGTGATCCGCGTCACTGTTTCATGGTAAATTGAAAATTTGTTAACTATATGTTTAGTGTTGCTAGTATATGTTATGTTTAGACAACTCCTTGTCGTGTTCGTCTTTTCCTGGTGCATAAGTACAAATTAACTTGAATAAGATGATGCAGAAGCATTTGGGCAAACTTAGTAAAGATGCTTCTTTGACCTTTTTTTTTTTTTGTATCCAATGCTCCACCAAGAGTTCGGGAAAAGCTGGTGGAAAAGTGTCTGTTTTCCGCTCATGGTGGTAAGAAGCATAAAGGAGGCAAAAATTTAATGCAGAACAAAGCGACAGAGCAACTTAAATTTAATGTTTCCCAATATGTTATACCAGATTTTGGCATCCATAATCTCATTTTTCTAGTTACTGTATTATAAACCCCACAAAGCTAACTAACAAAGTACAGTTCACATGGAAAGACGCTTAAGAAATTGAGATCGTGAGTTGACTGATTCACCAATTTTCTTCCTTTGTAAATATATTGCCATTCTATTAGCAACTTGATGTACCAATTAATTGTGTCATGATACGCGTGGTAGGTATTGAATTATAAAACTAGTTGTTTAAAACATTCTAGAATTGGAGGAAATATGAAGCTTCATATATGGCGCAAAGCATAAGTAATGGATAGTGATCCAGAAAACGAATCTTGGGGGCTTACAGAAAGACAGTCGAATATGACTGCTGTACTTAAATATATATAGATTGACAGGTTTGCCACCTTGATAAAGCCTTTTCCTGTCAAGTGGAAGGGAGTCCAAAACAATCTTTTATCCGTGTGAACTGTGGCACCTGTCAACTAGAGTACATATTTAATACGGGTATGATTTTAGAGGTTTTACACTAAAAGTTGTTTCCTCCAAGTAGACATTAAACTAAACTAAAGAAGATACGATAAGGGGGTGTCACATGACGATGAACAACAACGACTAATTGCCAAGGGACAAGTAATCTTTTGACAAGTGTTACAAGCTTCATCGGCTCGACTAATGACGTAGGAGGTGCCTTTCCACATGCAAACAAATGCCAGAAAGAAATTCAATCAAAATACACCTCTTTGTCCCTTTAATATGAATGATCAGACACTATGAACCTGCTCCAAGTTCTACAAGTTCTAGTGTCTGATGAACCTACCTACTACTCTAATCTTTAATCTTTGAGTCAGATTTGAGACACTTAGACGATGTGTTTTGTTGTACTAATTTATTAGTTGGTGTGACAGAAAGATCAGTTTCAGTGGCCCTTTCAATTAATCATGGGAGAAATAGGCGGGTCTTTTGACTATCTTGAAAACTTTGCGGTACTTTTCATAAGCCTTTGGATGTGTTACCGAACATCTTTCGTTAGAGTCGAAGGAAGAGATGAGACGCCACCTTAGGGGCCTCCCTCTTGCCCACAACTTTTAGAAAGGAAAGCAATTAATGTCGTCTTTGAAACCCTGTTTGAATGCCTGGAGATTTCCTGTATCAGACAAAATAAGATTCCACTTTTTCAACTTCATCCTCTTTGCATCAAAGGGCGGATGAAAAATATAATCGTTGGTCCTTATTCCTGAAAAAATATTCGCCACACCAAGTGGTGAGACAAAAAAACCTGGGAACAATTTGTTGTCCGTACGATTAAAAAACCCAGCAAACTATTTCCGTTTCAGTAAATAAGGGAATCTTTATCCTGGAATGAAGATTTCATTCCATCACATGGAGGGGCGGAATCAAAATTTTCTTTTTTTCATATGATATTAAGTATACACTCAACAACTATTTCATGGGCTGTGACTGGGATCTCGTGAGACTGCTCCATACAACTGGACCCAAATCCCACAAAAAATAACTACCAATATCTCCGCCCCTGCTCATATAATGAAATGGGAAGCAACGTTCTTATCCCACTGATTCTTCCAAACATACTTCTTGAAACTTCATTTCGGTTCCATGTTTCCAAGGGATCAAACTATACCTTTAGTTTCAAAACGGGTGGCTCCTGCCGGAGAATTTTAAGAACGGTCTGACTTACCGAATTACTTGACCAAATTTATGAAACTCAGATGATGTGTCGTATACAACTAGAAAACACCGGGTGGGCATGCGAGCGTTAATCACTGTTCTTGCAATAGCTCGTCCCTGCCGTCCAATTTAAGGATTAGGAAGGGGAATGCCCGCTCCATGTGACAGCAGCTTTTCCTTCTGCCCTGCCCCTGGCCGACATGAACCTGCATTTTCCAACTGTGATATTATATATACGAAAATTGAATAAAAAGCCAAAACGAGTTAAAATTCAACCTCAAGTTCTGAAAGCAGTGCACATCAGAGCTCATCGGTAGAGTTTCTATATAAATCCCAACCAGCAAGCGGCTAACTAACCCGGAAAGAGAGAGAGAGATGGAGGAGAAGAAACCGCACTTCGTCTTGGTCCATGGATCCTGCCATGGTGCTTGGTGTTGGTTCAAGCTGGCTTCCTTGCTGAGAAAGGCCGGCCATGAGGTGAGCGTCATCGATCTGAAAGCGTCCGGCATCCATCCGGCGATGCCCGATCAGGTGGTCAGCGTTGCCGACTACAGTCAGCCTCTGTTGGACCTACTCGACTCCATTGCCGCCGATGAAAGGGTGGTGTTGGTCGGCCACAGCTTCGGTGGCTTCAGCATAGCCCTTGCGGCGGACAAGTTCCCAGCCAAAGTCTCTGTTGCCGTCTTTCTTGCCGCCTTTATGCCCCATCCTTCCATCTCACCTTCACATATTCTACACAACGTATGACTGCTTCCTTCCTTCTTCTCCCTCTCTTTCCCTCTGTTCTCCGTTCTATGTTTAGTTACATGCCAAACAGGATCTACATATAACTCGCTAAGAAATTTCTGTGTTTCTTTAATTTGTATCAATGGAGATCATGCCAAACAGTACTTTGTTGAGAAGGGTGGCGTAGACTCGGAGCAGATATCTACCGACGATCACAGCAAGCCCACTATCCCCACCACAATTCAGTTTGACGCTGAACTCATGCGCTCCCGCTTCTACAACAACTGCTCCTATGAGGTACGCAAAACTACCATTCCTCCGGCGAGGTAGTACAGACAAATCTTTTTTTTTTCCTCTTCCTTACTGGCGCATAGGAATAAATCCATCTATAGATCTGATTTTGAATTCATTTAGTCCGATCTAGAAAATAAATCTGAATCTTAGAGGTAATTGATTCAGATTGGTATATAGTTCGTAATCAAATCTTGAATTCATATATGAACAGATCCGTCATGTATTCTAAACATTATAAGGTGAGCTCCAATATTCTAAATTGTTTCACATGATGCTTACTTATTGATCAAATGATTCGTTTGCTTCATCGATATAATCCAACCATATGGCTAATTGCAAATTGGCCTGTTGACGGAACGTCCCAAGTCAAGCGAGCTGCCATTCTTCAATTGTAGAAATTGTATTTTTTTTTTTGATACGGCAACTTGTAAACCGCACATTCAATTATATTTATTTACTAACCAAATGGCTAGCATTATTGGCGCACATGGTCCTTAAGTCCGTGTGCGATGCCTGTGGTTTTTTTTCCAACCTGTTCTTTCCATAACTTGGCGTCAGTAAGAACTGTGGAGGTACTATGAGGTCAGGCCTTACCAGGGCGGGTATTCTCTTTCCAAATAGAAGGAAAAAAATGTTTGTCATTAAGATCATAAAAACCAATAAGTCAACGAGTAAGAAGTAGGAGGAGACAAATAACCAAAAGCTGAGAAAGTTTCGAAACAATTTGCTTTCCATCAATCGGCAAGCGTCAGTACTTGAACAAGTAGTGGGCAGAGAAGTCCTTGAACAAGTAGTACTTTCATCGGTAGGTGTGCGTGCAAGCCTGTTTGATAAGTGAAGTTTCTAATAAAACGCGGAACAAAAGATTCAACAAGGAATTTTCTTAGTTGCTGCGCGGACATGAACGTATGACACAAGATAAATTTGTCCCTCTCAAGTAGTGGGCAGGTTTGTGTGGACATCTAAAAGGTTTGCGGGTGCCGGCCTGTTGATGACACGGTTAGGGTACAGTCAAGATTCACAACCCGAACGCTGTCCACCCGACAGTAAAAAAAACAGGACACGGATCAAGGTTGTGGCAGTGCGGGCTTGTGTGGGCAGTTGCTCACACAGACCCCACATACTTTATTTTGTTTACATATTAGTTCTTCTTAATTTGTTAGACGTTTGCTACTTAGGTGTCCTTGAGTTTCAAGATTTCTTATATTAGTGTCTGGTCGACTCGACTGTAAATTTTTAAGAGGGCGACTTGGACGTTATGGCATTCCACCTGCAACAATGGAATGCCTCAACTGTTATGCCATGCTGCAAGCATTCTACTGTCGTAGGTGAATATTCTCTCATCGTATGTAAAATGTCATCACAAATAACCTGCTCCAACTGCTAGTGTCTAATTTATAGATTGTTGGTAGATTGTATGTGGAAATACATTTTTTAAAAATCAACACTAAACCTAATACGTGCATGCAAGAAACCTCTAATATCGGTGACAAATCCAGAGAGCAAAAAAGTAAGGAATTAGTGGAGCTAGTTTGCCTAAACCCAAATTACCAATGTGAAAAAAAAAAAAAAACAATTGAACGAGCATATATACTTGCTTGTTATTAACATTGGATGCTTAGTTTGTACATACTGGCATCGAGTGCAAAAGGTTGGCTTTCAATTTGCAGGACTATACTTTAGCAACAAGCCTAGTGAGAGCAGCGCCCTTCTACAGAGATGATTTATCGAGACATGATTTTGTTTCGGAGGGGAACTATGGGCGTACAAAGCGGGTTTATGCGGTGTGCAAAGATGATCAAGCGATCAAAGAGAGCTTCCAGCGCTGGATGATAGAGACGAGCCCTGTGGATGAGGTGGTGGAGATTGAGGGAGCCGATCACATGGCCATGCTCTCGAAGCCCCATGAACTTTGCTCCCACCTCCTCAAGATCGCTGAATCTTACGATTAATGTTCTTAAAGCCAAGTTAGTTCTACTGAATATTTGCACGTAAATCCTTGAATTGCCCTGCAGCAACTACTTTGTGAGTTTCCTTAGCTGGTTTATAAGACCAATTTGAATTACATGTTGATGCAGAAATGTTTGGGAAAAACTGATGAAATAAAGATGATGCTTAATTGTGTACAGTTTTTCTTTTCCCGATTTAGTATTGTTCTGCATTACCCAAGTTCAAATGCAAATAAGAAAAGTTAACACCTTATCTGGACCAGATTTCTGAGTTCACAATCTGAATCCGATCCAAATCTGGCTTTTTATTTACGCCGAAATCTATCTTTTAAAAGGGTTTGATATGTTAAGAGCTGACTTTTAAAATATATGAATATTGGGGGCGTTTGATTTTCAAGAATTACTGAAATTTTGGAATCAAAATCTTCGTTTTCGAAAAAATTATAATCACTAATCAAACACAACTCTTTTATTCCAAAATTGTGGATCAATTTTGGAATCAAAATTTTTGGAATTAAAATCTGACCTAAATGGGTCCGATTTTAATTCATTCTGATCAAATCGCAAAGCCTTCTCCCATGTCTGACCCTTTCTCAGCCCTCACCCGCGATGCCCTAACTTAATTACCCCTTTCCCACTTCTTTTTTCTCCTTCACCTTCATCCACACCCGTTAGTAATGGAGTGCAGCTGAGTTTCAACTCTTCAACTTACAGCAGGTATGTGGAGATCTTCACTACTCTTTCTCTCTCTCTCTCCTCCATGTAACAACACGACCCACTCCTGAGCATGGGCTTTTGGTTCGGCAGATCTCAACCGACCACCTAGCAGTTTTGGTTCTTAAGTTTCTGCACAAAAAAAAACTACGAATCAGGACAACCAACTTCTTTAACAACCTCATTTATAACTCCTTAAAGATCCATCACAAACTTTAATAGGAGACTAAACTTTTAGGGTGTTACCTCCCCCCTCCCTCCAATAAGGCACACTCATCTCTGCGTGTGGAACTCCAGGTTCAAATGTTGAACCTGGTTCTAATACAACAGTAATGACTCGACCCATTCATGGGCTCAGGTGTCTAATTTGACGGATTTGAACCTGCCCTTTAGTAGTTTCGGCTCGAGTCAATATGGCACTATACTTTTGGGGGGTTATGTCTCCAATCTAGTGCATTTGCAATGGCCGATGCATAGAGGGGCTACTTTGATAGAGGGCCTACTTTGACGTCCCCTTTATTCTTTAGATGGGAGGTGTGTGTTAGCCTCCGTGCTACTAGCTTTAGTAGCAAAGAGTGGAAATTTTGTTCTTCAAAGTGCTGAAAACAAGGGACATACATTCTGTTTTCACCCGACACTCTCCAAGGGCCGACGAAGCTGGAAAATCTACTTGAAACCTGGGGGTTGCATTCGATTGGTTATTTTAGTCTTAATTGGTTTCGTTTTTTCATATTAGATCAGGTCATCTATGACGAAACATAGGTGGGTTGTCATGCACCAAAGGGGAAAATTTTATTTCTTGTTTTATCACCATGTGCAAAGATGACACTTATGGTGCTTTGTGATGTTCGGTCAATTTTTTAGCCTTGCCAGCAACATTTGTGTGTGTTTGCTTGTTTGTTATTCAAAAATATTCTGTTTTTTCTCTTTTGTTTAGCATTTCTTAAGCTTTATGAAACCAATTTGTTGCCGAAGAAACTATCTTCTCGGCAATAAAGCTTATTTTTTTGCGCACCATAAGCTGAAGATTAGGCATAACACAAGCTATTTCTTGCCATTTTTAGGCATGGGCTTTTTTAATTCATCTTAATTTTGCACAAACGTATCCTTAAAACATTGATGGGCTACTCTTTTATGCTATCAAAGCTATTAAGTGAGCTTTTGTAAGATGGACCATGCTTTCATTTCATTCATCTCACTCTCTCTCCTCTTTTCTTCATTATATGTAAACTTGAAAACAATCCAAATTGACAATATAGTCCTACTTGAATAATTGCAAAAGCTACCATGAAAAAACTGACCCAAGCCACCCAAATAACTTTCAAGTAGTCTTCTCTGTTGTTCATTTTAACAGCCCTCAAGTTTAATATTGTGTTGAAGATTACGAAAGACTTCAATGGTTTACAAAAGGAGCTTTACACACAAAAAAAAAAACGTCGCCAGCTGTCCTCCCCATGAACACCATGATTGTTTTAGAGAGAGAAAGAAAAAGAGGGAAGAGAGTCGTCGCGAGGCCCCCACATATTCCGAGTGTGGGCTGGGGGCCACCCCTCTCTCTCTCTCTCTCTCTCTCTCTCTTTCTCTCTCTGCATCTTTAATTTTCGCTCTCTTCACTCGGGGACCTCACGCAGAGAGGGATGGAGGGAGAACATGGCGGGAGGGAGCTGAGCTTCTCTTAATTACGGTCTTGCCATCTTCTTCTCGGCGCTCTCTTTGCTGGTGATGGTGGTGGGGAGCGGTGATGGGGAGATCTGAGCAGATGGATGGCGCCGGCGCCTCGCCATTCAGGAAGGCGCCAGAACTGAAGCGGGAGTTGTTGAGGCTCGTGAGGGCGATACCGGAGGATGGCGGCGAGGAGAGGAGGGTGGGGGAGGTGTTCGACCGGATTGAGCAGACGGTGCGCGCCCTGAGGGGAGTGAAGCACAGGAGGACGTTGTCGCAGAAGCTGGACGCCGCGGGCGTTCCGGAGCAGTTCCTCTGCCCGATCTCCTCCGAGCTCATGAAGGACCCCGTCATCTTGGCCACCGGGCAGGTGAAAATCCTCGCTGCTGAGGCCGACGATAGGTGTTTTTTACTTACGGTTTGGAGGTTTAGGTGTCCGTTGGAGAGCGTCTTTGAGGGAGAATTTTGGTTCGAGAATGTGGTTCTCTTGATGATTGAAGAGTTTTTTTGGTTTTAAAGAGTAGATTAGCTATTTGTTTACTCGAGGAGAGGACCTCTGGTGGTTCTTTTGGTTCGGAAGTTGAGAATAGAAGGCATTAGTAGTTTCATATATGAATTAGGAATAGGAACTAAGCGTTCTCCGTTTTCCATTTTGTGTGTAATGTTGATAATGCAGAGGCAAGAACGCTAAAAAAGAAAGGGCAATAAGTAAAAAGGTGGACTCGAGACTTAGCTGCGAAGAGACAGAGGGGACGCTAGTTAATTAAAGTGATGCCAAGGTGCTGTAAGTGGTCAAAAGTGTTGATGTGACCAGCAGAAGAACCAAAAGAACTAGGGTGAGAGCGACACAACAGAAGAACCAAAAGGAACCAGGTAGCAAGAAGAAAAAGTGAATCCCTGAAAAGGTAAAAGAGGCCAAGATAAAGGTGCAAACGAATGGAGGTCAACAAGCCGAAGGAAAATGAGAATGGCAGAAAGCAGGTCGTACCAAAAGTGGGAGGGAGAAGTGTGTGAGGTGGAACTATTCCGAACACTAGGAGAAGACAAGTCAAATCTGAAACAAATAAACAGAGTGATAGGAGAATGTTCAGTTGTCAGACGCTACCACCAAGAACACAGAAAAGACTCACATACTGAACTAAGGTTGGTAACTTTAGCACCCCCAAGAAGACGCGAAAGGGCAACAATATCCCAACACGCAAGGCAATCCGAAGGTCGATCACCATCCCAGATAAACTTACGAATGATCCTATCAAACCTTTTCAGAACAGCCACATGAGGTCGAAAGATCGCCAAAGTATGGAGGGGGACAGACAAACGATAATGTTTAGCAATAGTAATACAACCAAGAAGAGAAAACAGCTTTCCTGCCAACACTAAAAGCGATTCACAAGCTTCTGTTCCACTCCATGCCAAAAGGAATAAGCATGAGGCTCCAGTAATCTGAAGACCTAAGTAGTCCATGGGCAGACCAGTTGCCTTATACCGAAAGCAAGCTTCCGCAAGAAGCACCATGGCTGGATCCGCGTGAATGAATGAAATGTGGCATTTAGAGGAATTAATAGAAAGACCCGAGTTGAACTCAAAAGCCCAAATGATGAGCCAAGTTCTCACAATTTGTTGGCGGGAAGCAGTACCAAATAGGATAAAGTCGTCAACAGACTGAAGGGTGAAGGGAGAGTGAATGTGGCGTGAGGAAGCCAACGACCGCAGCATGATAAAATAATACGAAAAAGAACTTGGCAACTTAGTTGAAAAGAAAAGATGAAAACGGACAACCCTAATGGGGGCCACGACCGACACAGAAGAAGAGACTGCAAGCTGTGCCCCGGTGACAAGTGAAAGGATCTACTGCCGAAACGATGGACCAAAAGCAAAGCGGGCGAGCATGTCAGAAAGGAACTCCCAACTAATAGAATCAAAGACCTTAGAGATGTCCAACTTAAGGATAAAGAAAGGAGGACGTAGACAGTATAGAGAGTAAACAACCTCATTGGCCAGGACAACAGCGTCATGCACACGTGACAGAGAGGGAGGAGGAGAGGTCAAAGTCTGGCAGCGGGCACGATAGCGAAGAGGCTTAGAGTAAGAATGACGAAAATGGGCGGTCAAAGCCAGGAGAATGTCATCATCAAGAAAAACTGAGTGTCCAATAATCATGGACTGAAGCAACGTTTGACGGTACCTTTGAGATGTGGCCAAGTGAAAGAATATAGAATTTTGGTCTTCATACGAAAGCCAACCCAGCCTAGAATGCTGCTGCTAGTGGATGGACTCCATAATCCTCCACTCCCAAGCCAAACACTGGTGTTGGTCTCTAAAGCATTGTTGCCAAGTATGCTCCTGCAAAAGCCCAAGTCATTAGTAACAAACTAGAACACCCTTATCATCTTTCCTCCCATACCTATTTGTGATTGCGCTGAACATGTGGGCAGATGTGCATGTATTAAGTAAATACACGTTAGTCTTGCTTTTAGGAAAACTTTATCTATCGAAACTTCAATGAGTATCAAACATAAATGTATCAATATATAGAAGTATCGATTATATGCATTCTTACAGCCAAAACACAAATTTAAAAATCCTATATTGTTCCCCTTTTGTCTTAGTATTAACAATTTATATGTTTGTGTGTGTGTATGTACATGCTATGAGACAGACTCAGCTGATGCTACAATAAAAAATTAGTGAATATGTTATCCCAAACATATGCTTTGGATGGCCATATGCACAAAGTCGGGGCCCAGTACCATGAAGCCTTCATGCCAAATTTGATAAGAAATAAAGAAAAGAATCATATACAATAAAGTAGATTATATATATAAACGCCCAATAGTTAATGTGGGCCGTCAACAACTGTCATACAGCTGTACGCTTACGAAAATGAACAGACCTTTTATGGTTGTGGTTGAAAATTAAATGCTTGCTTAGCTATTTATGTTGAGGTTCTTAGTGGACTGATTCCATGAATATGACTATTAAATTGAACTAATCGACTTGTTTGCAAGTGCGCCAAATTAATAGTATACAAGTTTGATTTCTTTATGTCAACATGGACGTTCCATGTGAAGCCCATAGTTGATATAGATGGGATTTTTTCCTCAGCACTTCTCAATGTTCTAGCAGATGTGATGTCAAATTTCAAGCAACGACCCTGTAATTAGATTTGTTTAATTAAGTCATGTTCCTAACTCTGAACTTAATTTTACAAGGCTTGCGTAACCAAGTGATTTGTTACATGCAAAACTATAGGGCTTGTGGCAAATCAATGACATGAAGTTTCCACATGATTCTACACCGTCTCAATAATAATATATTGCCAACCTATCTATGCAAGCGAAAGGAAAAAATGTAGGTTAAGACAAGGAACTAGTAAGTCTGGTTTAGAATCTGGACTCTGTAGGGGAGCCGCATATGGGCAATTGCCCACACAACATTAATGCATGCTAGTACAACCATTTGTAATTTTGAGTACTTAAGAACTGTTTGGTTGGAACGTTGATATCCAAGTTAAGTTTGAGTCTTAAGCAATGGCGTATATGCGTTCAGCATGACAAAAAACTCAAGTTCTTTCTCACAGGCTGGCAGCAGTGTCACGAGGAGGGAAAAAGGAAAAGAAAAACAGAGAGAGAGAGAGAGATGAGCTCACAAGTAGATCATTTTGTTACTGCAGTCTTGGTACGTCCCTCGTTTAATTTTGATTTAGTTTGTGGCTTTTCTCTTGCTATGTGGGGATCATTTATGTTTAATTATGCTTTTACAGTGCCTTGCTGCAAATTAGAATCCTGCAACATTATATTTGAATCCAACGGTCTCTCAATTCCAAAATTTTAATCTCATTTCAATCAAACAAGGAATTTTTAATTCTGGAATGAAAATTCTAAGTTATCAAACAAAGTACGTATTAGAATTGCATGGAATTGAACTGAAAATTTAAATTCCATTTTCAAGTGAAATTTTGATTTTAGAATCAAAATTCCAAACCAATCAAACACCCAGCCCTAAGAGAAACTTGTGTTCTTCCAATCTTGTGTTTCATGCTAGAACCAAGTATGTAGAAATCAATTTGCACTTGGAATGAGACAATGAACAAAGGGAAAATACAAACAGAATTCATTTGGTCCTTAAATCAGGTCACATATAGATTTATCAAGTCTCTCTCCACTTAATAGTTTGAGCAATTGAAGTCCAATCTATGCACTAGTGAACTAACATTGTAACGAACCGACCTACTTTCACACTGAGTTCAACACCTGGTTTGACGGATCTCAACCATCATCTTAGTAGTTTTGGTTCTAAACTGAAAAATGTTGTGAGAAATCTTTGAGAACTTATAAAAAGGGTTGCTAAGTGGTTGTCTCAATTCCTAGCCTTTTTGAGTCGGAACAGAAGCTGCTAAGGGGAGGGGTACGATCCATCGGAGCTAAGGTCTGAGCAAGGTATAGGTGTGGGTCACGTCATTAAAGTGGTATCAAAGCACTGTTCAATACTTAAACCTAGAATACCACAAGTAATTATGCATGTGCCTTACAAAAAGGTAGATTGTAACACTTTAAATGTTTAATCTCATATATAAGATTGTGAAGAATCTTCGGAGACTTACAAAAGGGGTTGTTACATGGTTGGTTGTTTCTTTCTAGTTAATTTTGGGTCAGAAACGAATTTGCTAGGGGACGGATTAAGATCTGTCTGACCAAAGACCCCAATCCAATTTAGGTGTGGGTCAGGTCATTACAATACTTATATTAATGCCGGACTGATAAAAATATGAGTTGTGTTGATAACAAAGAAATTCAAATCAAAGATAACGGAAAAGGGCAAATGTCAGGAGTTAAGACTTTTTTGCCATATGGTTTTCATTCTGATTTCCTTTTCTATTGTGATGTTGTTGTAACCCATTACTTCTTCTTTCGTGTAAATCTTACCATTGCTTTATTTATGTAAAGTCTGCCTATCACGTATAAAATGTGTGGTTGTTAATCTTTACATGAATATAAATCCTATGGCTCTTTCCATCGTCACGAGAGAGCTCTACCATAAGAATCAACAGCGGGTAAAACTTGAGGGTATCCACAATAAAGTAAAATAAGACAATAAACTTTCTGGACACCGTTAGAATATAGTGATTTTACTTCATTACAAACAAAAACAAGTATTAAATTTGTTAGGCTATACTACTTATATGCTTACATGCATATAGTTTCAACTAGGTTCACGGTTGGACTAGAAACAAGTTGACAATGAGGGATTCGAACTATTGACATAAACTCTGAATTGAGATCAATGTAACTGATGCTATTGAAAGATACATGTTACAACGAATATCATTGAACACATTCTTTGGCTTGGACTGGAAATAAAGTCGTTTGAGTGCGGTTAACAGGTGCCAACTCAAGTGACTTTATAATGAGAAATGGGAACTCTACTTCCATATATGAAACCAAATCAATCGAACTTGGATATGTCACGGATATGATTAATCAACAGTAGGCCTGGTTGGCATTCCTTGAACCAGTTGTGCTGTACTTCTTTGTCGCGGATTCGTATTTCTGTGGGCAGACACATAATTAATGGCGGCCTATCACATTTAAGACTTGTTGCGAAGCCAGCAGGATATTTAGTCTTCGTATTTTTTGCCCATGTGGCCTAACCTGCAGATTTTTAATCACAATAATTTGGCAAAGTACAAAGAGTATTAGTGTTTTAGAATTCCAAAGAATCCAGTACATACGTAGCACTATCTAATAACTAAGAGTTAATTTTCATAAAATGAACCGTGTGGGTCACATGAAAATAAAGGTGAAATTTAATAAAATAAAAAATCAGGCTTTGAAAAGTAATATATACATATATGAACTCATAGAAAAAACTTTAAAAAAAATCCCAACCAGCTTTGCGGCGAATTATCAGCGCAGAGAGAGGTCGAGATCTACAGTTCTCATTCAACATGACTACCAAAAAACATGAACATAATAAGTTAGGGAATTACATTCACACAAAGAATTTCGTACAAGAGCAGTTGTTTTTGAATTTAGCTTAAGAGTTCATTCTTGTAAACTCAACCGCGTGGGTCACATGGGTTGACAAATTCTGAATTAATATTCAACCTGAACTTATAACAAGTATTTTACATGTGCTTACCCGTAAAGCTTTTATAAATTTCCCAACTAGCTTCTAATCAGCCCTGAGATCAGAGCGAGAGAGAGATGGACGAGAAGAAACACCACTTCGTCTTGGTTCACGGGTCCTGCCATGGTGCATGGTGTTGGTTCAAGCTGGCTCCCTTGTTGAGAAAGGCCGGCCATGAGGTGAGCGTCTTCGATCTGAAAGCGTCCGGCGTCCATCCGGCGATGCCCGACCAGGTGGTCAGCGTTGCCGACTACAGTCAGACTCTGTTGGACCTACTCGACTCCATTGCCGCCGATGAAAGGGTGGTGCTGGTCGGCCACAGCTTCGGTGGCTTCAGCATAGCCCTTGCGGCAGACAAGTTCCCAGCCAAAGTCTCTGTTGCCGTTTTTCTTGCCGCCTTCATGCCCCATCCCTCCATTCCACCTTCTCATATTCTACACAACGTATGACTGCTTCCTTCCTTCTTCTCCATCTCTTTCCCTCTGTTTTCCGTTCTATGTTTAGTTACATGCCAAATAGGATCTACATATAACTCGCTAAGAAATTTCTGTGTTTCTTTAATTTGTATCAATGGAGATCATGCCAAACAGTACTTCTTTGTTGAGAAGGGTGGCGTAGACTCGGAGCAGATCTCTACCGACGATCACAGCATGCCCACTATCCCCATCACAATTCAGTTTGACGCTGAACTCATGCGCTCCCGTTTCTACAACTGCTCCTACGCGGTAAGTTCAACGTTCTATTTCCCCCTTCTCTAACAAATTATACAACAACTATCAGTCTTTAGGGGGAGTTGCCTGAAAGCGCTTGGTGGCGGAATCCTTTGTGGTTTGGTGTGGGCTACGCCCGTGCTTTTATATTTGCATTTTTGTCTTCAAATATTTGACTAATTATATATATTGGCATCCCTTCAAAATAAAAATTTTGAATTAGTGTCCCTTCAACCCAATTTCTGACTTCCTGACTGGTGGGTCGACGCTTAATAGGCCATGAGTCACTAGCTCAAATGTCATGAGCGCCTACCCCTACTATGGCCCTGTGGGAATCTCACCACGTGTAATATTTGGAAAAAAAAAACGTATTGAGGAATAGCTCAATTTTTTTCTCGCACCAAAAAAACCCAAATATGAAAATTTATTTGTTAAATTTTTATTTTTATTTTTTTGTTAAAAAGTGTTTTAAATAAGTATAAGCATCATAATGTATTCATAAAAAATATTTTGATGCAAAACATGTTTTGATTGGAGTTTTTTTTATAAAATACGTGGATTTTTCTGTTATCAAAACGTTGATGTTATGGGTGCTAGCTTATTATAAAAACACTATTAAAGTAAAAAAAAAAAATCAACTTAATATATGTTTTGCATCAACCTAATCTAGATTGTATCAATAACCTAATCTAGATTGCATCAATAAGGTTAGTTTGCAAAAGAGGAAAAAAAAAAAACTTAAACATCAAAATTGAAGTGTCTAGTTTTTGTGTTTAACATAACGGTCTGGTTTCTACCAACCTCTCTCTCTCTCTCTCTTTCTCTCTAATTATATGTATATATGATACGAGAAATATTTCCCGTTTGACTGTCGGTAGGGTTGTATATCTTCACAACTATAAGATTTGGAACCCGTCGAGCTAGTGATGGTGGAACATACACTTTCCTTTCGCAATCAACCCTGAACCTAATAAGCATCCAAGAAAGCTTTAACTAGAGACAAATCCAGAGAGAAAAAAGCAAGGAATATAAATTAATGGCCCCGTGTAGTGACCTAGTTTGCCTAAACCCGACATACCAGTGTGAAAACAGGAGATGCTTGTTTGTTGTTAAGTTGGTCTAAGAACCTCATCGATTTGACCCATTGATTGCTTAGTTTGAAAATATCTTCAGCTGAGCTAAAGAGACCCACCACTTGGCTGAATGCTGAAGTCTTCACTCAACCTCTCATCCCTTTTAGATACACAGCTTGCTTTAGATGTCTCGAAATGCTGCTCCCCTTCATGCTTCAAATTACATGTCCATAACCTCCCCTTGTGCATTGAGTTAAAAGCTTGGTTTTCAACTTGCAGGACTATACTTTAGCAACAAGCCTAGTGAAAGCAGCGCCCTTTTACAGAGATGATTTATCGAGACAAGATTTTGTGTCGGAGGCCAACTATGGGCGTACAAAGCGGGCTTATGCGGTGTGCAAAGATGATGAAGCGATCAAAGAGAGCTTCCAGCGTTGGATGATAGAGATGAGCCCTGTGGATGAGGTGGTGGAGATTGAGGGAGCCGATCACATGGCCATGCTCTCGAAGCCCCATGAACTTTGCTCTCACCTCCACAAGATCGCTGAATCGTACGATTAATGTTCTTAAAGCCAAACTAGTTCAACTGAATATTTGCTTGTAAATCCTTGAATTGCCCTGCAGCAACTGCTTTGTGATTTTCCTTTGCGGGTTTGTAAGACCAATTTGAATAACATGTTGATGCAGAAAAGTTTGGGAAAAACTGATGAAATAAAGATGACCCAAGTTCAAATGCAAATGAACTAAAATTAACACCTTATCTGGACCTGAATTGTAAGTTCGCAAACTGAATCGGATCCAAATCTGGCTTTTTATTTACTCCGAAATCTATCTTGTAAAACGGTATGATATGTTAAGAGCTGACTTTTAAAATATATGAATATTGGGTATAGGATATTTGTTTGAAATTGAATATGAATCTGCTAGGATTTTTATTTAAAACTGAATCCAAATATATTGGATGTCATTTCTTAAATATGAACCCCATCTGATTTCTTAATCGGACTATATCTCACGTTTTGAAGCAATTCAGTGGGATATCGCATCATCCATGGAC
Source organism: Nymphaea colorata (assembly GCF_008831285.2). Taxonomy (NCBI): domain Eukaryota; kingdom Viridiplantae; phylum Streptophyta; class Magnoliopsida; order Nymphaeales; family Nymphaeaceae; genus Nymphaea; species Nymphaea colorata. Next base: position 16,676,747 of record NC_045141.1, read on the forward strand.
ATCCCTAGTAGATCGGTCACTAATCCTGCCATACAGCAAGACTATGTGAACGAAACTGAAGGGAGAAAAGCATCTTGATAGTTGGGCTCAGACAAAGGAAGAGCCATCCCTCGAGTTTTCTCACATACTTTTTGGGCAACATTAGGTAGTTATATAAAATGATTTCATTTCACCTTCCTTTTTGTTGCCCTGTCCCGTTTTCTCTTAGACTTGTAACTCCAATTTCCCTATTATCTTAAGTGAATTTCTTCATTAATTCGTTGCACAAATACATTCTTTTTTCTTGTGTACCCCTGTTTTTATATATATATATATATATATATATATATATATATATATATACTTCATACTCTCCACAATGGAATTTTCTCTTTCTTTGTTGTGGACGGCTCAATACTCGATATAGTTACTAGAAAGCTAAATTTTGATGCCAAATCATCATCTGTAGACTTTGTTATCGCCTACCTGGTTTAATTTGAACCTTGTTTATCTTTAAGGGGTGTTTGATTTTCAAGAATTACTGGAATTTTGGAATCAAAATCCTCGTTTTTTGACAAAGTTAGAATCACTGATCAAACACAACTTATTGATTCCAAAATTATGGATCAATTTTGGAATCAAAATTGTTTGAATAAATCTGACCTAAAGAGGTCTGATTTTAATTCTGAATCAAAACTTCTGATCGAACCGCGAAGCCTTCTCCCATGTCTGACCCTTTCTCCGCTCTCACCCGCAATGTCCTAACTTAATAACCCTTTTCCCACTTCTTTTTTCTCCTTTACCTTCATCCACACCCGTCAGTAATGAAGTGCAATCGAGTTTGAACTCTTCAACTTACAGCAATTATGTGGAGATCTTCACTCCTCTCTCTCTGTTCCCCCCCCCCCTTCTTCCATGTAACAACATGACCCACTCCTGGGCTTAAGCTTCTGGTTCGGCGGATCCCAACTGACTACCTAGTAGTTTTGGTTCTTATGTTTTTACCCGAAAAATGCTACGAATCAGGACAACCAACTTCTTTAACAGTCTCATTTATAACTCTTTGAAGATTCCTCACAATCTTTAATACGAGACTAAACTTTCGGGGTGTTATCTCTCCACCCCCTGGTAAGGCACACTCATCTTTACATGTGGAAGTCAAGGTCCGAATGTTGAACCTGATTCTAATACCACAGTAATGACCCGGCCCATTAATGGGCTTGGGCCTTCGGTTTGACGGATTCGAATCCACCCCGTAACAGTGTGGGTTCGAGTCTATATGACACTATACTTTTAGGGGGTTGGGTTCGAGTCTATATGACACTATACTTTTAGGGGGTTACATCACCACTCTCGTGCATTAGCAATGGCTGACGCATAGAGGGGCTGCTTTGACATCCCCTTTATTCTTTCAATGGGAGTTGTGTGTTAGTCTCTGTGCTAATAGCTTTAGTAGCAAAATGGAAAATTTGTTCTCCAAAGTGCTGAAAACAGGGGATATACATTCTCTTTTCACCCAATGCTCTCCAAGTGCCGACGAAACTGGAAAATCTACTTAAAACCTGGGGGTTCCATTGGATTGGTTATTATAGTCTTAATTGGTCATGTCTTTTCATCTTAGACCAGGTCATCTATGATGAAGCATAGATAGGTTGTCATGCCCCAAAGGGGAAGATTTTATTTCTTGTAATAATTCTCACCTTGTGTCCAAAGATGACACTTATGGTGCTTTGTGATGTTCAGCCGATTTTTTAGTCTCGTCAGATGAACATGTTACAAAATTTGTGTGTTTGCTTGTTTGTTATTCAAAAATATTCTGTTTTTTCTCTTTTGTTTAGCATGTCTTAAGCTTTATGAAACCAATTTGTTGCTGAAGAAACTAGCTTCTAGGTAAAATATTAGTCATAAAGCTTTCTTATTGTGCACCATAAGGTGAAGATTAGGCGTAACACAAGCCATTTCTTGTCATTTTTAGGCATGGGCTTTTTTAATTCATCCTAATTTTGTACAAACGTATGCTTGAAACATTGATGGGCTACTCTTTAATGTTATTGATGCAAAGATGGATCATGCTTTCATTTCATTCGTCTCATTTTCTCTCTCCTCTTTTCTTCAGTATATGTAAACTTGAAAAGAATATAAATTGACAATATAGTCCTACTTGAATAATTGCAAAAGCTACCATACAAAAAACTGTCCCAAGCCACCTACATAACTTCTAATTACTCCTCTTTATTGTTCATTTTAACAGCCCTAAAGTTTAATCTTGTATTAAAGATTGTAAGAGATATTTAATGATTTATAAAATGGGCTATTAAAATGGATGGTTATCTTGATTTCTAACATTTTTAAGGCTGAAACAAAAATTGCTAGGGGCTAGGTAAGGATCCGGCTGAAACATAAACCCAAGCCCAGAAGTAGGACAAGTTGTTACGATGGTATCATAGCACAATTCAACACTCGAACATAGGGTCTCACACTCGTGGACACATGTGTCTTAAAGGAATGGATTGTAACACCTCAAAAATTTAATCATATATTGAAGATTGTGAAAGATCTTCATGGGCTTATAAAGGGGGTTATTTAAATGGTTAGTTGTCCTGGTTTTAGACTTATTTTTAAATCAAATCTGTTAGGAGGTGAGTTGAGATCCATCAGACCAGGAGCAAGAGCTCAAATGTTGGTCGGATTGTTAGAGTGGTGTAAAAGCATAATTCAACGTTCAATTTTATGGTCCCAAATGCATGGATATGTGTGTCTTAAGGAGGGTAGATTGTAATATCTTAAAAGTTTAGTCCTGTATTGAAAATTATAAGAGATCTTCAAAAGCTTATAAAGACAGCAGTTAAAATGGTTAGTTGTCCTTGTATCTAGCTTGTTATGGCTGCAATTGAAATTACAAGAAGGTGGGCTGAGATTCACCAAATCAGGGGCATGAGCTCAGAAGTGGTTTGGGCTAACATTCACAACTATAGCAAAGCTTTCCTTTAGCCATTTAGATATGCAAGGAATTCAAATTAAAAGAAAAGAAAAGATAAATCTCTCAACACAATTTTTTGGTATGATACAGAATATTAAACTCCAAATGCTGCCATAGATCTTGATGCACACAATATACTTCTCTTCTTTTCTTTTGTTTTAATGTTTTGGTTTTGAGAGGAAGGCCTACCTTGATGAAGAAATGTCATAGCATTCAATTCTTCTTGCAATATATTTTAAGTATTTTTTAAATTTTCTTTCATACAAAAAATTGAAGAAAAAACTCAACTCATGATGAAGTTGTTATTACTCTTTAAGAAGACATTAACATATCATGGCATCCCCAGGCCAACTTTTTCAGCAAAAAATTGTGTTTGCTTTATGCCAAAATCAATTTCTTGCAATGACCTTTTCAGAGAGGGTTGGAGGGCAAGATGTTGGAATCAGTGACAAAGAATAACTTCTTAGCCATACTTGGTATTCCCACTAGCTTCTTGCCCACAAAATGGTTTTTTTTGCAAGTTTGGCTTATGAGGAGTTTGGGATGTCCAAGGTTGGCGATGCCTCTTCTAATGAGCCTAAGGATAACAAGGATGTTGACAAATGCTGATATAACTCCAAATGTATTTGCCAAACAGTTGCGGTTTAGTCGGATCCTTGAAACTCAAGGATGAACATAAATGCCTTATAAGGTAAGCAGATAACGATAATGGAGAACTATTAAACTGAAAAGTTGCAGTCTGACACTGGCCAACCTATTTTATTTTGATTTTAGAATCAAAATTTTAAACCAATCAAACAGCCAGCCCTAAGAGAAATTTGTGTTGGGTTTATATACATGTCAGGTGCATATATATTGCTGCAGGCTAACTACATCTTTAACAAATGAATTTGGAATTAGTCAAGCTTCTTGTCCAGCATGTGTTTCATGCTAGAACCAAGTATGTAGAAATCAATTTGCACTTTGAACGAGACCATGAACAAAGGGAAAACACAAATAGAATTCATTTGTTCCTTAAATCAGGTCACATGTAGATTTATCAAGAACTCATAGAAAAAACTTTTAAAAAAATCCCAACTAGCTTTGTGGCGAATTATCAGCGCAGAGAGAGGTAGAGGCCTACAACCCTCATTCAACATTACCACCAAAAAACATGAACATAAGTTAGGAATTACATTCACACAAAGAAGTTCGTACAAGAGCAGTTGTTTCTGAATTTCTTTTAAGAGTTCATTCTTGTAAACTCAACCGCGTGGGTCACATGGGTTGACAAATTCTGAATTAATATTCAACCTGAACGAGAAGTATTTTACATGTGCTTACCCGTAAAGCTTTTATAAATTTCCCAACTAGCTATACGCTAACTACTAACCAGCCCTGAGATCAGAGAGAAAGAGAGAGAGAGGGAGATGGACGAGAAGAAACACCACTTCGTCTTGGTTCACGGGTCCTGCCATGGTGCATTGTGTTGGTTCAAGCTGGCTCCTTGCTGAGAAAGGCCGGCCATGAGGTGAGCGTCTTCGATCTGAAAGCGTCCGGCATCCATCCGGCGATGCCCGACCAGGCGGTCAGCGTTGCCGACTACAGTCAGCCTCTGTTGGACCTACTCGACTCCATTGCCGCCGATGAAAGGGTGGTGCTGGTCGGCCACAGCTTCGGTGGCATCAGCATAGCCCTTGCGGCAGACAAGTTCCCAGCCAAAGTCTCCGTTGCCGTCTTTCTTACCGCCTTTATGCCCCGTCCCTCCATTCCACCTTCTCATACTCTACACAACGTATGACTGCTTCCTTCCTTCTTCTCCATCTTTTTCCCTCTGTTCTCCGTCCTATGTTTAGTTTACATGCCAAACTGGATCTACATATAACTCGCTAAGAAATTTATGTGTTTCTTTAATTTGTATCAATGGAGATCATGCCAAACAGTACTTCTTTGTTGAGAAGGGTGGCGTAGACTCGGAGCAGATCTCGATCGACGAGCCTAGCAAGCCTTCTATTCCCATCACAGTTGAGTTTGACGCAGGACTGCGCTCCCACTTCTACAACAACTGCTCCTACGTGGTAAGTTCAACGTTCTATTTTCCCCTTCTCTAACAAATTATGCAACAACTATCAGTCTATTACGGGGACTTGCGCCTCGAAGCGCTTGGCGCACCTGGTTGGGCTCAGTGGCGGAAGCATATGTGGTTTGGTGGACTACGCCGGTGCTTTTATATTTACATTTTTGTCTTCAAATATTTGACTAATTATCTTCAGATTCGGAACCCGTTGAGCTAGTGATGGTGGAACATGCACTTTTATACACCCAAGAAAGCTTTAACTAGCGACAAATCCAAACAGAAAAAGGCAATGAATTACAAACTAATGGCACCATGTAGTGGACCTAGTTTGCCTAACCCAACTTACCAGTGTGAAAACAGGACATGCTTGTTTTTATACACCCAAGAAAGCTTTAACTAGCGACAAATCCAAACAGAAAAAGGCAATGAATTACAAACTAATGGCACCATGTAGTGGACCTAGTTTGCCTAACCCAACTTACCAGTGTGAAAACAGGACATGCTTGTTTGTTATTAAGTTGGTCTAAGAACCTCATCGGTTTGACCCATTGATTGATTGCATACTTTTGGACATAGTTTTGGGTGAGCGAGAGAGACTAAAGTCCTCACTCAACCTTTAATCCCTTTAAGGTAAGGTACAGAGCTTGCTTTTGATGTCTCGAAATGCTACACCTTTCATGCTTTAAATTACACGTCTATAGCCTACGCTTTTGCATTGAGCTCCACTTACTTTTATTGGCTTTCAATTTGCAGGACTATACTTTAGCAACATGCCTAGTGAGAGCAGCGCCCTTCTACAGAGATGAGTTATCGAAACACGATTTTGTTTCGGAGGGGAACTATGGGCGTACAAAGCGGGCTTATGCGGTGTGCAAAGATGATCAAGCGATCAAAGAGAGCTTCCAGCGCTGGATGATAGAGATGAGCCCTGTGGATGAGGTGGTGGAGATTGAGGGTGCCGATCACATGGTCATGCTCTCGAAGCCCCTTGAACTTTTCTCTCACCTCCTCAAGATCGCTGAATCTTTCGATTAATGTTCTTGAACGGAAATTAATTAGCTACACTTATAAGTTCCTCTTAATCCGTTGCCCTTGAGCAACTTGGCTTGGTAGTTACACTTGGATATTTGCTTATAAGTTCCTCTTAATCAGTTGCCCTTGAGCAACTTGGCTTTGTAGTTACACTTGGGTATTTGCTTATAAGTTCCTCTTAATCAGTAGTTTTCCTTTCCTTCCTTGGTTATTATATGTTCAACTTGAATAAAATGATGCAGTGGTGAATATGGGGGTTGGGTTTAGAGAGAATTCTGTTTGTGTGAGTGAGGGGAGATCCCAGTGCCCGAACGATGGCCCAAGCTCTAGGGCTATTTTTGGTGCTTTGAAGGATCACTGGTGGTCACCTTTCAAAGCACAAAGAGTTGATGCCCTTGACATTTGAATCAAAAACTCACCACTTACCTCACTCAACGCGCTGCACCAAACCCTTTAGGGATATTAGAAATTTTATTAAATCATTCAACTTGAATTCAAGTAAGAAGGCAAGTTATATTACAGGGCTTGGTCACCAAGTGTCCAGGGCACATCCCTTGGCATGAACTGGCTAAGTGTCCAGCAAACCCCAACTTGAGTGTTGAAAAAATGAACACGGGCTTCCTTTCAGTAACTCAACCTAACTGAGCTCAGCCAGTTATTACCTAGAACGAAGGTCAATAACCTCTCTCTCTCTCTCTCTCCCTCTCTCTCTCATATGTCGCTTTCTTCTTCTCTAATTAGTTTCTCCAAAAAAAGATTCTTTCTGTTTCATTAAGGCGCGTTTGAATTGCACGGACGGCACTTAGCGCACAGACTGCCGTCCGCGCCATACAAATTTATGCCGCTCGCTATCACGCGGGGAGGAAACGTCCGGGGAAGAAACCAGCAAACGTTCGCTATCACGCGGGGAGGAAACGTCCGCGGAAGACACCAGCAAATCGTGGTTCCATATCCACGATTTTTCGTCCGACCTAAACAGGTCGGACATGTATCCGCAGACAGAAGATCTGCCGGTTAGTGGTTTTTTTCTGTCTGCGCGTTGTGCCATCGTCCCCACTCACATCGCTCGCCTCTCGCGGGTCGCCCTGGTCTTGCCCGCCCTTCACACCGGTCGCCTCTCGCCAGTCGCCGTGGTCTTCACCGCCCTTCACACTGGTCTCCTCTAACCGCCGTCGTCTTATATTAGCTGGTACCAAAGGTGGTGGCCTAAAGTCGAGGCCCATAGAGGGAAAAATGATTCAAAAGTTTGGTTCAGGGTTCACACACTGACCTGTCAGAGCGACAAAAACGATTGAGAAGTTTGGGCCAAAGTTTACAAAAGAAAGATAAAAAGTAAATTAAAGTACTTTGAAGCCTACAGATTTTGGTTACTGGGCATTGTTATAAAAATTCTCATTTTTTACAGACACAACATGATAAATAAGTAAATAATTCTAAGACATCTATGTAAAAAATAAACAAAAATTTTATTGCTGCATGAACCCACGCCAACTTATATGTAGCTTTGCTACTGCTTGCCGTGTGTTGGAGGGATTTGTGTTGGAGGGATTTGAACCACTGGGGGTTGTTACAGTTTTAAATTTCTATGCATGGATGTAATATGAATGTCGTTATAATAGTGTATTTTTTGACATGGTTATGTTTGTAGTGCCATGTTGAAGTTTTTTTTTTTTTTTTTTTTTTTTGCAGTTTATAACAGGTTTTGGTTTGACATTGTTAAGTTTAGTTGTTACAAATACTTTTTAATTTGAACATTCAACGGTAACATTTTTTGTCTCTCTCAATTTTTTTGTCTTCTGTACAGTCAACACACGGTGAGCATAACCATGGACGCTTATCCATGCCAATCACACACGGTGGACAAATTTTTTGTCCAATGACAAACACCCATGGTATTTTATCGAGTGATAAACGTCCGTGGCTTGTTCATCCATGGACATTTGTTTGTGGTATTCAAACTCCCCCTTCTGAACAACTCTTATATATGAATCTAGGACCCCTCGAGAGCTAGCGGTTGGAATTGTGAAGATCTCATGATCATGTAATTGAAGGCTAAATGTAAATCCGAAAGGCAGAGTTAGCAAAATATTTTTGGCCAAACAACAACACAACTTGAAAGAATATGGAATATTTGTCTAATCAATTTGTCAACAATTTTGATCTATAATGATAATGGAAGGCCCACTGCATCTTAAATTTATAATGGAAGATAAAGTAAACAATTATTTGTTTTTGTCTACCCTATGTATTATTGCTTGAAAGAAAGGGAAAGATCAAATTTTTAGCTTGTAATTTAAGTTTGGTTTATAACAATAAGGCATAAGTCAAGTGCTTTCACCAAATTTGTAATTGCACATCAGCTTTCCATTATTATTATAATAAAAAACTCAAGTGACAAATTAAACAAATCTTTTCCCTTCTTTCAAGCTTGTAGGTAGACAAAAATAATAATGTTTGTTTCTCTTTAGTACTGGTCGTACATCTACGATCCTGGTTTTAGCAATTTATACTTCCTCAAAACCAAACGAGGTGAAAAAAAAAAACCTTGTGTCTATTGGTAGGGCCAGCAGGTTTTTTAGGAACTCATCATATATAATCAACAGATCGATGTTCTCCACCAATGTTCCTATGTGTGTGTGTGTATGTGTGTGTGCATGAGAGAGAGAGAGAGAGAGAGAGAGAGAGAGAAAGAGTGTTTGTGTGTGTGCAGGCATGTTGATTAATTAATTAAGTTATATGTTTACAAAAGGTTTAAATTGTGTCCGTACAATATTAAGATTATTTGAGGCTAAAGAACTATGAAGATCATGTGACTTGAATTGTTCAATCAACTTGATTGGTTAAAATTGATTGATTATTTTTAATGTGCCATATATAATTTCTTTTAAAAATGAATGACAATTAATACGCTAACTTTGAAAAATAATTTTACAAGTGATACTTTATTAAGCATGAATATTTATGTGACACAGGTACGTGGGATGGACCTACATACCCACTCTGATACGCTGGTACGTTCCGTTGGGTATGGGTTGGATCGGGTATGAGTCAGACCCGATCCAAACAATAAAAAACATTATTTTTATGTTACGAAAGGTCGAGCTCTTCAGCTTGAAGCTGACCAGTGTGGAACAGTGTTGTTCCACAGTAGAGCAGTAGAGCCATGATTGGTGGTGGCAATGACGTCCGACAACCGGCGGCCATGTCTGGCGGTACACGGCGGCAATTGGCGGCAGCCAGGTGAGTATTCTTTTTATTCGTTTCACTATTACAACTTAGGGTTCCATTTTTCTATTTAGGGGTTTTTCTTTTTTTTTTTTATTCGGATGTTTTTGTTTGAAGATTGAACTGTAAATCTACGGATTTGTATACGTTTTCATGTTTTGTTTGATTTTATGTGTTTATATGTTGCTGCCACTTTTGTTTTGGTTGCATTTTATTTCTGTCGGCTATTTTGGTTGCAGTTTTGTTTTGTTGTTGCTACTTTTGATTAAAAATTAAATGAATCTATCAGCTATTTCATTCAATTCTCTTCATCAACCAAAAAAAGTGATGGTGCCAATCAGCCAAGCTTATGCACAAGCTTAAATGAAGAATGATAGCCTGATCATGATCGGTTTCTCACTTTTCTGTAACAGTTGATTGCTTATTGTCTTATTCTTTAAATTTTTTTATCATTATATATTTTTTGTTTTGCATCTGTTTATTATTTTGTTTGTAGATTTTTTTATGGGATTACACTTATGAACTATTAATGTTTTTTTTTCATTTTTTCATTTTTGAGAATTTAAAAATTTGTTATATCCGTTTACCCATAATTTTCAAATTCGCCGTACCCGAACTCATGTGACATAGATGAATATGGATTGGCTGCGGCCTATTCTTTTAAGTATCATACTAAAACAAGGTGAGGACTGCCATCTTTGGAAGGATATGCGGTAATTAATATTCTCTAGAAATAGCATTTGTGCGTGCACTCTGGCTAGAGGTGGGGATCAGATCGATCCTTGGCCCCCTTTCACTTTTCTGAATGCAATAATCAACTCTTTCCTATATCTGGGGACAGAAGATCAGTTACAGGCTGTGCATGCATGGAAAAAAACATTAAGTTTGCTGATGTTAGTCTGTATCATGGATATTGTTGTGAATATGCATTATGAATGGGTAATTTTGGGCATCAACTCTCTGTGCAGCAAAATTGTCTGTCACTGACATGTAAGTTGAAGTGCGCAATGGTCACACTAAAAGGCACTAAAAGCAGGTCTTGTATTCTAAAAAACCGATCAGTTAAGTGGAGGCTTCGGCCTTCCGCAGGACAATGGGTCTCCCCTGCTCACTCGGAATGGGCACTCTTGTAATGTTGTAGGGTTGTCTCCTTTCCTGTATGTTCTTTGTTTTTTATAAAATGTCTGTTGTTTCTGTAATTCTTTGATTCTTTTCTAAGAAAGGAGACAGAGTGATGGAGCAACTTAACACTACTCCTTAGTTCTTGCCATTTGGTCTCCGCTTCTGAGGGTAAGAAGCTGAAAAGAAGCAAAAAATCAGTGCAGCAGAACAAAGCAATAAGGCAATTTCCGTGTTTCCAAATACATTATACATGATTTGGGATCCATATTCTCATTTTTGTGGTTAACATCCAAACTCAGGAAAGTATAACACTGCATGATGCAGATTATAGCTTACAAACTAGACAGCTAATTAACCAAAGGGCAATTCATACATAAAGTTGAATCAGGAAGAGTGGGTATCAGCAATCTGAAGGAGGAGATTGCAGAGGTCATGGGGTTTTGAGAACATGGGCATGTGATCAGCACCCTTAATCTCCATCACGTCATCCACTTGACCCACTTCTATCATCCACCGTTGGAAACTCTCCTTTATTACTTGGTCATCTTTGCACACCACATAAACTCGTTTAGTTCTACCATAATTTATCTCGGAAACAAAATCATGGCAGGACAAGTCGTCTCGATCAAACGGTGCGGCTCTCTTTAGCATCGTTGCCAAAGTGTAGTCCTGCAAACATTCAAGAAATTGAGATCATCAATTAACAAATTTACTAAATTTTTTCCTTTCCTTTTTAAAAATATATAAATTTGATCTATAAGCAACTTGGTGTTAAGCAAACATTCTCGACCATAAAGCAGAAGTAAAAGTAAGGTAAATTTATAGAAGACTTTAAAGTGTTCAATAAATCTTACCAATTTTTGAGACAGATGCATGAGACGGCTATTACTAAAGGGCCCTTTGGTGTCTTACATGGGGAATGTAGAATAGAATAGATGAAATGCACTTCCGAGGTTGGTAGGTTTGGCACCTTTCGAACCTATTATATTAGGACTTTAGGTTACCATTTTGAAAGTTTATATTAAAAATAATTAAAAAATGAAACGTATCATTCTCAAATCCACTAAAATATCAAATTGGTGTGCTCATGATCTAATGTCGCTTTCGAATCACTCGTATAACAACGTCAGGACATATACAAGTACCATTTAGGTCGTCGATTCCAAAGAAATCAAATGAGGACATAAGTTGCAAACATAGAAGCTAAGTTGTTTTTTCATTAGTTCAAAATACCCCTCAAAGGTGGGCCAGGATTTGATAACAGATTTATTTACCTTTTTTCCCTTCATCTCTTCATTTGAAGGGTATTGAGACTTTTGAAAGAATAGTTTGATCTCTACATTTACAACTTAATCACCATTGTTCGATTTTTTTTAAATCTACAGCCTAAATTATTTTCATCAAAGTATGGTATATAAGGGTCCGATATACCTGTAGATTTTCACAACCTGTTGTTGAGTACATCGTTATGTTCAATGCTCAACAATAGTCTCAGTCATGCTATGATGCTGCTGGAATACAGCTATACTCAATTATAGAAATCATGGTTAGAGATTGTATTATTGCAATCAATGTCCCATGTGATTTGCTTGACAATAATGAAATCCTACGTCATTTTGTTTGGACATAAAAATTATTGGTTTCGTCCCCCGGTCCCCAAACGTTTAGGGTTCAAGGGCTGGTATGTGAAGAGGGGAAGTCTCAAGATATATGTAGTTCATTGGTAATATAGTTTCTATTGGTGAGATTAAATGAGACACACTGGGGTTGTTTGTAAGCCTGGGCACTAGCTCCACCGCCTGAACTTGATACCCGGTTCGACTTAGGCTTGGAAAAATGTGACCCGAGCTGGCGGGGCTTGTTATCAGGCCAGCCCGGGTGGGCTTGATAAGCTCGGCTTGGGCCCAATAACCTTTTTTAAAAATTTTATTAATATATATATATATAATATTTTATTACCATTCATTATTTTTATGTATTATTTTATATTAAAATATTTTTTTAATGTAATCGGCTCAGGGCTGGTCTCGGGCTCGGGTTTTTTGAGTCAAGCCGAGCCCGAGCTCAAGTTTTAAATGTCGGGCTGAGCCCAGACCCAAGTTTTAAATGTTGGGCTAGGCTGGCCCAATGCCCAAGCTTAGTTGTTTGGTAGTAAAGACACTTTGCAAGTGTTTCTTGAATCGGAACTAAAGATTGTAGTAAGTTCATGAAACAATAGTTCTATTGTGTCATAAAACTGCCTCGATTTTTAAATCAGATTCATGAAACACCAACAAATTGTCCCTAATTTAAATTTTTTCAATTGATGGCTCAGTTGAATAGTTAAAACTCTGGCCCTAGTCATAATGATTTTCCCGTTTAAGCATCCAATGACAGTCGAAAATTTTTAGTTGGGAGGCATTAAATATCAGTGTCCGGTTAGGGCATTGTAAGGGAGGAGGGCATTTAAAATCAATAGGCAAGTTTCCAAGGCACCTCACATATCTTGATCCAATTCACTAATGAAAACGGGGTCAGGCCGGGCCGGTCTGTAGGGGCAACTGCCCACACAAGCTTGCAGAGCCCACTTGAGAAGAGCTTCCACACAACTAGTACTAAGAAGGAGAGTTGCATTGGCATGATTGTGCAGTAACATGTCCATTTCTGCAGAGTGCTTATACTAGAAAACGAAGTCGCTAAGCATGAGTTCAAAGTCATGAGGATGTTACCTCGACGGAGCAGTTGTTGTACAGGCGAGAACGCATGAATTGCGTCCCAAACTCAATCGTGGCCGGCAGAAGTCTTGATGTATCCGTGTGAGCCACCAAACTTGAGTCTTCCCATGACTCAATCCGCTCCTTCTGGACAAAGAAATACTGACAATATGCCATGCCGCATAAGAAGCAAAGAGATGAAGGGAATGAGAAAATACGAATGCATCAAAAGGCCTGTTGGGCATCTAAAGTGAAGGAAAACCATTAAGGAGCACAAGCATGAAGAAGCCGAAGGAGAGAGGGGGCTGACATTGTGTAGGAGCATGGAAGGTGGCAGCTTGGGGTTGGGCATGGCCGCAGTGACGAAGACAGCGACGGCGACCTTGGTTGGGAACCTCTCTGCGGCGGAGGCGATGCTGAGACCGCCGAAGCTATGACCGACCAGCACAACTCCTTCATGGGCCGGCAAGGACTCGAGCAGGTCCACCAGCGGCTGGTTGTAGTCGGCAAAGCTCGAGACCTGATCGGGTGTGGCCGCATCGATGCCGGATGCTCGTAAGTCCAGCGGCCTCACCTCATGGCCGGCGCCCCTCAACAAGGAGGCCACCTTGTACCAACTCCACCCTCCATGGCAGCAGCCGTGGACCAAGACGAAGTGGTGCCTCTTCTTCTCCACCATTATCTCCTTCCTCTTCCTCTCTCTTGTACAGATCTGATCGTCTTAGAAGACCGAAAGAGAACCCCTGTATATGGAAGAAAACGATGGACCATCGGACCCTTCTGTGTCTAACATCTCAAATAGTCAAATCCCCGATTTGGTGAAGAACATGAAAGACGCATGGCCTTTGGCTAACATAGATTGAGAGGAGGGAGGGAGAAGGGCTAGAAAGAAAACGAGTGATGTTATTAAATTTACTGATGATAAAAACGCTGTCGACTAATAAAAAAAATTGAAAAAAAAAGTTAAAAGACTAAACAAACATTTCTTTTCAAATAATTTTCAAATTAAATATCCCAACTCGTACCTCGACGCACACCACTCGTCCTCGCAATAAGGAAAACGTTTGCGTCCCTTATAATTTTTATACAGTGTAATGACCAAAGTACCCTTTACTAAAAAAAAAAGGGAAATCGTTTTATAAAAATAAAAAATATATGAAAAAGCTAAAATTTTGAAAATTATATTCTTCATAAAAAATTTTAAAGTATCCCAACTTCCTTTTTTTTATGAGTCCCTTTGCTGTGGGCAAAACGTCTCCCACATGGTTATGTTAAGGTTGTGAAAAACGTTGACAATGAGACACTGACTTGAGTTTATTTTATATAATTGGATTCAGATCCATCTAAGTTCAACCACTAATCTAAGTTTTTAGAAAATAGGTTTTGTGGGACATTAGCTCCGCCAAACCCCTCTTTATTTATATGAAAATAAAAATTTGATAACTAAAACCTAAAAAAATGACAGGAAAACCATGAAAAAATGAAAAGATTAAAAAAATATGAAAAAGGAAAGATTCCATGTTATTTTCTTTGTTGAAGTTTTTTATTTCGGAACGACACATATATTAAGGTTTTAAACATTCTCACTCTACTTTGTTTGGCTGCACAAATATGCACATTTAATTAGTATTATTATAATGTTGGACTCCCGAACACACCAAGAATGATATCAATAAATGTTTGAGTAAATAAATTCTTTTACAAGTAAAGATGTCAATATAACTGATTTGAATTGGATATATGGAAAAATCGAATACGAAAACAAATTAATATCGGATTAAGATTTGGATATACATTAATCGAATTCTAATATGGATTTGAATCGGATTTATTTTTTAACAAATATCCTGTATCTAGTGCTTGTACATTTTGAAATTTGACAAAATTTGGTTGAAAAATTCAGATTGGAAGAAGATATGAATACAAAAATCAGATTTAAATGAGATTTGAATTGTAAAATTGGATTTCGGATTCAAACTTGAGTACAACTTTTCTTTGTTCTTATTCAAATCCAAATATATAAACATCTGAAAAAACCGATATGATCAAGAGTGTACCCAATTCAAATCTGATCCATTGACATTCCTATCACCTCACATTCAATTTGAAACCCTAATAATCTATTTCTCCACTCTATCCTTTGGCACGATTACATATATGGAACGTCAAAAGGAAATTTAATACTACAAAACCTATGAAATTCTATACGTTGTGAGATATTATCTACACGTCACAACATTTTCATCGATGAATACACAAAAAAAAAAAATCAGATATTTCAAACGCAAAACATGCAACATGTAGTATGGTTGGACTTTTAAAATACAACTTACATATAAAGAAAACTTGTAGTTGTAGAAACGGCTTCCTGTCAAAGACTGATGTGTGATTTGCATCACATAAAGGTATATTTAGCATATTTTTCCAATTTTAAGTGGTCAAACGTGTTTGCATACTGTCCATAATTTTTCTTAATTTTCACGGACTTTGGTCTAATCAGATTTTTTCTACTTGATCGAATTGATTATGATGTTGGGGAAGAGACTTCATTTGGAGTATTAATTATGATGGTTGGATAAGGGCGAGAAAGATCGCCGGTTCTGTAGGGTGATGTGAAAGGTGACGTAAATAAATAAACTAATAATATGTTCGTTGTATAGAAATAAACTTTATATTAGACCAATGAGGACTTATATGCATTTTTAAATAAATAAACTAATAATATGTTCGTACTTTTGATTTACAGAAATAAACTTTATATTAGACCAATGAGGACTTGTATGCATTTAAATAAGGTTCCAACCTTGTGTCATAGTCTTATGTCAATATTTCCCCTCATAAATTTCACGGAGAATTTATCACCTTGAGGTTGGACTTGCTTATACTAGTGGGGGAGCCACGTGGTGGCTGGTGTGGGCAGTCTGCCCACACCAATCTTACAATGTTTATTTATTTTTACATTAATAATTTGATACATTTGATTGTTTATATATATATGTGCTCTTAAAAGCATTAAGGTTATTAAATTAATAACCCCCAGCAGCCAAATCTCTAGCTCTGCTAGCGGCTGATACGCCATTAATTTGAAATGTAATTTGATCTAACACAATTAAGCATTTCTCCTTAAGAAAGTAAAAAACTTGAAGTTCTTTTTGAAACACAATTAAGCATTTCTCCTTAAGAAAGTAAAAAACTTGAAGTTCTTTTTGAAACTGGAATTAATTTGAACGTAGAAATGTTTAATGAGGCTCGAAATCGCTAGATTAAGCTCGAATGGAACTTGATTTGTAAGTTAAACGAGTTGAGTTTGAATTTAACTAATAACTCGAGTTCGAGTTGGATGAACTCGACTCTATTAGACTTGTGTAACACTAATATTAGATGTCATTTTCAAGTCCAAAACTGATATGATTGCTTAATGGTTTGGTAAATTTTGTCATATCCATTTTTCTAAAATAGTTTGATCATATACCCAATCTGAATTCGCTCCATTGACATCTTTAGACCAATTAAATGTGTTATAAAGTATTTTAATCAAAATATGAACCTCTTAATACGTTTATAAACACTAATTTACTATAAATCATGTTTAATTCAATTTATTTTTGTAAAATAAAGGAAAGTTATTGCTTCTGTAAAAAAATTGATGTTATAAGTCTTTTTTTTCCTTAAAATAAAGCATCAAGTTATAGAGTATCGAATCCTCAACGCGCAAAAAAAAAAGTGTTTGATTACCTGAAATCTTAGATCCAAGGTGTGATTCGAAGATTTTAGATCGTTGAATTTTATCACTTATATAAATTCTACGTTTGAAAGATGCAAGGATTAATTAACAAATCCAATGATGAATTTATGGGCTCCCCTCATCAGATTCTAGGATCAATTAAGTTCATGGGATAATGAAACGTCCCTTTACTACTTAGGAAGATCGCACCTAGATTCTTAGGAATGTCAATGGGTTGGCATTCTTGGATTTAACTCGGGCCCGGGCTAGGAAAAAAGGGCATCGGGCTGGCCCAGTTGAACCCGATAAGCCTAGGTAGGTTTGATATTTTTTCTATATTTATTTTATTAATATATATATATATAATGATTAATTAAATTTATATATTATTTTATATTAAATATATATTTTTTAATTTAATTGGCCCGGGCTTAGGCTCAGGTTTGAATGGTTGGGTCGGGCCCGGGCATGGGTTTTAGGTGGCAGGCCGGCCCGAGCCCAACTCCTTATCATCCCGGGTTGACCTAATGCCCAGGCTTACTCGCTGGGTTTCGATAAGAGTATGGGCCAGCGTTCTTGATAATGTTATATTTTTTTCAATTTATGACTATTTGATCTTCTTGCACTTGAGCTTTTACAAGATCTAAAAGCAAACCTACCAAGTTACATATAAATGTCAAACCTTATATCTATCAATCCATATTTATTTTTGGAAATTTTAGTCCAAGTCTAAATCCAGTACACTAGAAGTTTTAATTGGGTCCAAACTGTTCAGATTCTTGGAAATACGCAGCCTTTTGACAGCCGACAAATATTTAGATATCACCGACTGGTGGAACAATGTAAGGGTAGTCGCCAGTTTGATTCCTATGAGCTCTATTCCTATAAACTGCAAACGGTAAATGTATGACACCTACATTAAATATTACATATGTGGGCCACATACCATGAGATGGGCTGATTGTATGAAAGTCAAATCTGGGTGAGCACGGACCGCCATTTATTAATACAATTTATTATAGAGACCTTTTATATGGTGAGCTGTCCAAATGTTTTTGGTGTTATCTTCAAGATTCCTATGATATGATAAGATCTACAGATCCCACTTTCGATCTGTTTATTTATGTTTCCTCTCTATTGTTCAAAATTTAGAAACATAATTTGGATATCGGACATCTAATTCATATAGGGATCATTTAGCAGGAATATATGAGAAGATCCAAACACCAATGGTAATTTAACTGGAATTCCCTACATATAGGGTTTCCTCTTACCCATTTCAGAGTTGTTTGAACTGAAGAGCACACAAATTAGAGAAGAATTGGGGTTTTGTGATTGTATAGAGATTTTATGAAATTAATATATCAAATAGAGTGTACTAAACTCAACAAACATTTTTATAAAGTTTCACTGTTAAATACTATCGAAAAATAGTGATATATACCTTAGTTATAACCTAAAATCATTCACAGTGAGTAGATTGAGGACAATTTTATCGTTTAGTCATTCAAAAATGATGAAGAACACTTGCACTTACCCCAAAAAAAAGTAACCACCGGTGGGAAGAAAAGTAAAGAGAAAAGAAAAAAATGGAATTGAAGCAGAGTCAATAATTGGAGAAGTCTTTACTGTTGCATGGACAATGTCGGCAATTTGTGCGGCAACTTTTACCCATGCCCAATGTGTGTCGGTGAAAGTGACATTAGCGATGTCCAAACGAAACACATTATACACTTGCACTTACCCCAAAAAAAATTGTCTAATATTCGTTTCGTGAATCTGTTCCAACCTTAGGAATGAATTCATTTTATACCAACACAATTCTAATATTATCAATCATCCACTTGTTATTATGTATCACACGCAATTGAGTTTCTCTAACATGTTTATGGTGCTGTCACATATAACCCGAGATGGCATCGTTCTGTTCGGCATATATTTAGATAAAAACAAAATTGATGTGCACCTTCTCACTTGAAAATGCACTTGATATGAACTCTATATGTTTGTAGCTTTCAATATTCCAAATCAAAGCAAATGTAGGAAATAGTAGACATAGTTTGATTTCTTATTAGCATCATTTTATTTGATGGCAAGTCATACTTGTCTCTCTGAGGGGGTTGATTGAAACGTTGGGTTGACAGTTGGTAGATAATTAGTTTTTGTTTTGACTCTCGATGACATCTTTTTTTGCTTTTCACTTTCATGATTTGGTTGATTGTATGAAAAATGTATGCATTTAATTTACCCATTCATGAAGAGCCAGATTTTGCAGCCATATTAACCTATGCCTGAATTGGACTCCAGAAATAAATATTCTTTGCATGAATTTGAACTAGTAATCGATTCCAGCGAAAAAAACAAAGTAGATATGTAGAAATGCATCCTCACGGCATATGTCAATCACTTTCAACACTGATCACGTGGTGAGCAGGAAAAGTATTTCATTCTATTACTTAAAAAAGAGTCGAAGCTTCTACCCAACTGCTTGTACTCTTAAGATACAGTAATTACTTTTAGTGCTTTTAGATACCATGTTTACTGTTGTTTCAACTTATGCGTCAATGACTTTCAATTTATAGCACAAAAAAGTTGATGTCCTCAAGAATCAAAACAAAAACTAATTACCTACCAACTGTGATTACATAGTCACAAATAACGTCTTGGAGTTTTAAACGGCAAGGTATTTTTCGAGTATAATACAACGAGCTTAAAAAAAAGAAAAAATACAGTAAATTTTAAAAAAAAATAAAAAACTAAAAGTGGAGGGAAAATAAAATAAGTGAGAAACTAATAAACACAAACACGAAAAGATAAGTAGGATTTGCAACAAATAAAAAATAAAAAAAAAACTATTTGGCATTAAAAAACTGAAAAAATGAAAAAAACACGTTAAAAACAAGCTTTTTCGTTTTTAACGTTTTTTTAAGTTTTAAACTGCTATTTAATTTATTGTGTTTTTCGTGTCCTTTTTTTTCAAAAAAACCTGTTTTCTGTGAATATGAATAATACATTCAACTACATTCAGCATGGGATGGTGAACACGATCTATATCCACGAGTGCAAGAGAGATGTTAGTGATAAGTTTCATGGCAATTTGTGTACTGACGTTCATAGGAAACATCAGTAAAAGCTTTACCAACGTTTAGACCACCGTTACCGATGTTCTCTGCCCGTCGATAATATATGCTTATTTTTTTTGTAGTGTTCTCGCAGCGTGCCGTCGATACTATATGCTTATTTTTTTGTAGTGTTCTCGCAGCGTACCTTCAAGAATTTGAAAATCTTGACTTATATAATTAAGTTTTTTGAGAAAGTAAAGTTGTTTGGGAGAGATCAATTTTTAAACACCACTTCTTTTTGGCATTCAGATTCTGCTTGCAGTCACTTTCGCAGGCAGGCATTGAGTTGTCCGGGACGCAAGAAATAGCTAGTCTCTTATTTATCTCAATTTTGCAAAATCTGGTTGCATGAAAACAAAGTTTTTAAAAAATGATTTATTTGTTTAGGTGGCACATCCAAAACCTAATTTTCCATTTTTGAAGAGGCCAAGTTTTTCGGACCTTTCCACAACGTCAAATTGGTGTTCCTTGAGCATTGCTTCCACTTCTAGAGAGAGAGACTCCTTCAACTTGAACGCTCCGCCATTTCATTGATATTTGACACATGCAATAAGGTTTCATTATATTTATATGTGGACAAAATAATTTGCATGTCTCGACAGCTGCAGTGTTGCGCAGAGGCACATGACATTGTACAATACACAGCTCACAGTAACCTTTGTCAGAAAATTGGATGCTTCAAATGAAAAAGTATAAATATCACTCAAAATACAAATGAAAAAGTATAAACCACTCAAAATATCATCGAAGGCTACAAGAAAGAGAAGACCCAAGTAAAAGATGCCTAGCATGGAGGAGCCATGGCCAGTGCCGGCCATGGAGAGAGGGAGAGAGAGAGACCGGCGGTAGAAGATTCCGGCGACAGGGAGACGGAGGAAAATTGGTTTTGCTGTCTCATAGAAATGAAAATTTGGGCATGCATTGAGACCCACTCCTTGTATAAAATAAAAGGACTGAAATCCTCTTTCCTTCCCCTTTCTCCTACTTTCTCCCATATTCATAAAAGGTTTGGTGAAAAGACAATATATTATCTTTTTCATAGGCCATGTTTCACTCCATACCATATAAAAGAAAGAAAGCATAGCAGCCACATAAAGGCAAACGCGTCTTCCCCACGCCATCCGCCCCCATCACCTTACCAAAAAAGAAGGGTATTATTTGAATCATGAACGAAGGCCCACCAAATGGCTGACCAAGAACAGCCTTTAACCACTCGGATTCTTTCTCCGACCTTTTTCCGGCAGCCAGCCGCGTAAGGAAGTCGATCTCCATCCTGATAGGAGGCTAGGGACTTTTCCGTAAACCACTTGCGCGTTTTGTTTGTAGAGACCAGAGATGGTTCATGCCCTGTTTCTCACTTTTTTCCATCACTTTGCCTATTAGTTATTAACATAATTCATTGTTTCTCTCTTTCTTCCACGGCGTTTCCTATTAAATGTGCACATGAAATTAAAAAATGAGGCGCGCGGAAGCATCCCACTGGTTCACGCCAACGAGTTCATCTCTCTATAAAAGCGTTGCAGTTTCAGGCTTCAGGCAACTACAGGAAAGGGGGCTAACAGGCAACTACAGGAAAGGGGGCTAAGGCAAGGGAAAAGGCTTTTAGCTGAGAGCAGAGAGATCGGGCTAAGGCAGGGCCATACAAAGAGGAGTAGGCAGTTTGCAGAAATGGCGTCCATGGAGGAGAAGAAGAAGCACCACTTCGTGTTGGTCCACGGGTCCACCATGGGAGGGTGGTGCTGGTTCAAGGTGGCGTCCCTGCTGAGAGAGGATGGCCACAAGGTGAGCGCCCTGGATTTGGGAGCGTCCGGCCTCGACCCCGCCACCGCCGACCAGGTCGCCACCTTTGCCGACTACACCCACCCCCTCATACGCCTACTTCACTCCATTCCCGCCGACGAAAGGGTGGTGCTGGTCGGCCACAGCTTCGGCGGCCTCAGCATCTCCCTTGCTGCAGAGATGTTCCCGGGCAAGGTGTCCGCTGCTGTCTTCGTTGCCGCCTTCATGCCCCAGCTCTCCAAATCGCCTACGGATGTTCTATACCAAGTTCGTGGCTCTCTCGCTCTCTTTAATCTCTGATCTGTCTCTCTCACAATTTTTACGTGTCAAACATGATCTCAGAATATGTCGTTTTTGTGCCTTGATCATATGCGAAAACAGTATTTCTTTGCTCAAAAGGATCGAATTGAGTCGTGGGAGGATTCTGTTTTCACGTTCAAGGAAGATGCGTCTCAGATGTTCCCAGTAACAATTGAATTTGGCGCAAGACTGATTCTGACCATTGTCTTCAATAGGTGCTCCTATGAGGTAGTTCCCTTCTCTCTCTCTCTCTCTCTCTCTCTCTCTCTCTCTCTTTTCTTGCCGACCTATGGGAACGAGATGCTCATCTACCGCATTGATTTATTTATTTCTGCTCAAGCCCCAGCACGTTTTTCTGATAAAAAAGAATCACGCAAAGAGTTGACCGTGTGTTCTGTTCGTCATGCTGAACACATCCATGGCATTGGTTGAGACTCAAAACTTTAAAACTTGGATTACAACATCCCAACTACACAGTTCTAAGTATACAAAAATTACCAAAATAATTATGCGTAATAATTATAAGAAAATGGTTCTATATGTGATACTATATGTAAACAAGTAATTTGCATGGCTTGTGTGGGCAATTGGCCACATGTTCCTCCATTAAAGAGTTCTTCCTAGCTCCTTGTCTTAACCTATATTTTTCCTATTTCTTGCAAAGCTAGTTTGGCAAATGGAGATTATGTAGAATCACGCGGAGGCTTCATGTCCTTGATCCTTTACAAGCCATGAGGATAATTATTTTGCATGTAACCAGTCACCTGATTATGCAAACCTTATACAATTAAAAACATGATTAGAGGATCTTTTCTCTTGAAATCTGAAATTACTTCTACTAGAACATTGAGGAATGCTTAGGGAAAGATCCCATGTCAGTTATGGCTTCACATGGAATATCCATGTTGAAATAAAGAAATTAGACTTTTAAACAATAGATTTTAGTGCAATTGTGAATATATATTTTCTGGATAACATGCATATTCATGAATTCTGATTGCACATGAGTCGAAGAATACTTTTTATGTGTCATATATAGCTGACGCACGTGCACACGCGCAAAAGATGTAACTGAAGACAACACTAGGACAAAAAAAAGGGTAGAATATACTGGAAAGTTTTTTGCTTAACCTGAAACGTCCTCCATGTACATCTTATAAAATGGAAATCAGGGCAGAGACTTGCCATGAAAATATAGTTGACAGTTGACACTTCTATATACAGATGCATTTATATTTGACATATAGTACTTAAAATTTCAATAGTTAACAAAGTTTTCTTACAAGCAAGACTAAGTTATACTGACTTAATACATGCACACCTGCCCTCGTGGTTCTGCACAAGCACAAACAGCAGGTATATGAGAAGACTTAAGATAACTTGGGTTAACTTTGCAGGACTATACTTTGGCAACAATGCTGAAGAGACCAGCACCATTTTACCGAGAAGATTTATCCAGCCAGAATTTTGTTTCGGAGGAGAATTACGGACGCACAAAGAAAGCTTACATAGTGTGCAAGAATGACCAACTAATTAAGGAAAGTTTCCAACGCTGGATGATAGAGATGAGCCCAGTGGATGAGGTAGTGGAGATTGAGGATGCTGATCACATGGCCATGTTGTCAAGGCCTCTTGACCTTTGCCATCACCTCCTCCACATTGCTGAAACACATTGCTCCAGAAAATGAAACACACGATGAAAAGGAAGCTTCTGCTACTTTCAACATAGTTGCTGATCATATAAGGTCTCGTTTCGAATTTGCTTCATGTAATGACTTGTTTCTCTTTAGTTCCTTCTTGGGAGATAACATATGTATGAATAAATGGATCTTGCTTCAGAGTTTCAATAGAAATAAAATATACTTTTCCACCAAAAGATACAACAAAAACAAAGTCAAATTAAAAAAAATGGTTGTTAAAGGCATGGTTCATAAAAGTTTCTGTTAATTTAGACATTAGCATAAACTAATCTGACCATGTACGGGCAACATCTGAATAGTTAGAACTTTGCAGAACAAAAGACGCATTGATTGACTACAATTTGTAATTATACAAAAGGACTAGATAGCTATATCATGCTTGACTCCGAGCTCGATCCAAGTATACCAATCCAAGCCTTCGCTTGCTTCCTCAACTTCGAAGGTACAGTGCCACTCGGTTTCCTTTTAATCCTCTTAACGTACTCATTTCAGATTTTATTTTCAGCCATGGGAGTGCAACTCCCATTTCTTTATGCCAAACACAAACGCGAAGTCGACTTAAGTTGATGGCCAGGCTTTATTTAAATCGTTATTTGCAATTGGCATCACCACTTCATGGCCTTCATTTACAATTGAGTGTCACAACTTCCATACGTCAAACAGACGGTGTGCTCTCTCTTCTTGTCCTGGTTGCTTCCTTAGCATCTCTTCATTTCTCTTGGGAATGAGAAATATATCCAACAATAACCAACATCTTTGGCATCATCATGTGATATCAAGTAATTTAAGCCAAAGTGGTGTTAATCTGAGTACCAGATCAACGACGAGAACATTAACAATGAAACTTTAGTTTTCATAGCTTAAACATCAAAAGAAAAAAACTCAACACATTAAGGATGCAAGAAAGAACTCAAATGTCAGTTAGTCTAATATAAAAAGGCGTAAGCATAACTCATGGAGCCCCTACCACGTGCGGGACAGGTTTCATGACAATGGATAAGAGTCTTGAAATTTCAATGGCACATATTAATACTGGTGGGAATTACACCCCGTTAGCTTCCTAATTTGATTGACAGAGTAATGTGACAACCTATAGGGTTTTCTGTGTTTGTCTCGATTTTTAAGTATTTGACTGTCTTAGTGTTGAACAAGTTTTCCCTTTCTTGTGCACTAAACAACCTTAATTGTGCAAAAAAAACAAGTGCACAATATGTGTCGCAAACTGCAGAAGATGCAAAATCGCGCATACACCTTATAATGTGAAGTTAGAACAAAACATGAAAATCTTGAACGATGTGTGCAACAGCTTGTGTCATTCGTATAACAATTTGTACGATGCATGCAACTAATATGGTGCGATGCATGTAGAATTTGGCCAATGTATGCAACTCATCACTTTCGCATGCAAACCTGCCTTCCTTCACAAAGGAGATACAAGCCCAAATCAGGAAAAAAGTGACATCTACCAAATAGGCATACTAGTTAACATGGAACCCCCGCCACCCCAACCCCCCCCCCCCCCCCCCCCAAAAAAAAAGGGGGGCAAAAAACCATGTGCAATAAGGGTTCCACTTTGATGAGGTAAAACTGGTAAAGAGGATGAGTTCATCTCTCTTCCAATTTAAATCAGTACATTCAACACTATTTCAATGGGCAGGTAGATAAGTCAATAACAACAAGAAACAAATAGACCAAGAGCATATGAGAAAAATGACATCAATAGGCTTCTCCTCTTCTTCTCTCCTCTCTTCCTTACGCTTTCTTCTTCTTCCTCATGTTGCACCCACATGCATGCAAAGCTTGTTGTGTTCTTCTTCTTCTCTTCACCTTTATTGTGACCCTCCTACCACCACAATGGTAATTGCTTTTTTTTTCTTTTATCCTCCTCTTTATCTCTTTAATGGTCTCTCCTTTCTCTACACACCCACCGAGAAGGACTCTACCTTTTCTCACAAGGGAAGTCTCCACCATAAAGATGAAAGGGTTTGGTTCATGTTTTGAGGTTGGACCCAATCCAACAAACTCACCTCTAGCTTAAGGAGAAAGATCTCAACTATACTAAAGTACCATACTAGTGTCTTAAATGAAAGGCAATCATCTCTACCAAATCTTTGCATTTGTTATGCTTCTCTTGTGGTAGAGGCAAGGTTATCATATATGTAGGGTCCTTCTGTATATGATTCTTCTTCAACTATATTAGTTTCTACTCAAGCACATCTCACATCTAATAATAGCTCACATCAACATGTTTAGTCATTGAATGATAAGCTTTTTTTGCTAAGTGGATAGCACACTGCAGTACATAAGCCTTCTAACTAAGGTATACATTATGGAGAAAATTCTTTGTCCACAACATCTCATTGTAAGTTTTTGTCACTGTATTGTATCATGTTTCTCTAGTACAGATGGTCATACATTTTTGCAACCTGAACTGTCTTGCTATACCTCTCCCTACAAAAATAAATACATAACAAGAAATAAATTTTTAGAATTCAATTTATTTACCTTGTCTACATCAACAAATTTTTATATATCTCTAGGTTAGATTCACCAAAACATAAACAGTAACTGAAAGTACCATTTAGATACCTAAGGATCAATTTCACTCCTACCTAATACTTCTTGTTAAGATTTGACAAGCACCAGTTCACTGCACTAATTGCATAAGTTAAATCTAGACAACACAAACCATATCGTACATTAGGCTCCTCACTAAAGAAACATATGAAACCCTCTTTATTTTCTCCTTCTCATTTGTTGAGAATAGACATTACTTATTGTTCAATCTATTGCTAAAGGAGTACCAATTGGTTTGATATCTTTGATGTTAAACCTATCGAGTGTCATTTCAATATATTTCTCCTATGACAACCACAATTTCTTGGCACTCTTGTCATGTACATTCTCATGTCTAGCAGATGGTGGACCAGGTCATTCATATCAAAGACTAGCTCATATCTGTCTTTAGTTAGCCAATTAATTTGATATATTGTCTATTGATCAACATATCATCCATATCTAACAACAAAATAGTGAATTACATGTTGAGAACTCCTTATACACTATGATTTACAACTGATCTATAATACTTTTTGTTTCACCATGAAAACATCAAATTTCTTGCATCACTGCTTAGACATCTCTTTAACTCCATACAAGTTTTTTTTAATTTGCAAAGCATGTTCTTCTTCTTGGCATCCAAACTCTTTTAGATGTACAATGTGAATTTTTTCATCTATATCTCGATAAAGTAGTCTTCTCATCTAATTGCTCTAATTCCAAATCTAGATATGTCACCAAACCAAATATCCCTTTGATAGATGATATTTTGACATTATGAAAGAAAATTTCATCAAAGTCAATATCCTTCTCTTGCTTAGCTTTTCGCCACTAGTCTGATTGTATATCTAACATTGTTTTGGCCTTCATTCTTAAGCTTGAAAACCCACTTATGTAGTACTTTTCTACATTTTAGTTATTCATGTGTGATTATTTTGCAGGAAATTCATCACCTCTTGCATGGCTTGTATTTATTCATCTCTATGCATATCATCGAACACCTTTGCATAAATTTTTGGTTCTCCACTAACTATCAACAACACATATTCATTAGGAGGATATCTAGTGGATGAGATATGAGTTTTCTTACCTCTCTCATATTGCTCTTATGTAGCATCTATGTCTAGTTTTACATGTGAATGATGCTCCCCCTCTAGCTCATGCTCTTGATCAATCTTAGTTTCATAAAAGAGTCATCTGACTACTGCTCATGTGCCCATTCTTCACCTTCCTCAATAGTTTTTTTAGTCTCATCATTCTTGACCGACTGTTCTTGAGGCTTTACAAAAACAAACACATCAACATTACCTTTACCAATATCTAGTTGTTTGGCTTCTATAATGTCTTCAAAATCCTCCCTTTAGAAGTCAACATCTTGAATTTTGTGAACCTTTTCATTATTTGGATCCCACAGTGTGTAGTCAAATTCATAATATGCAAAGCTAAGAATATTGGTGGAATATTTTTATTATCTAATTTGGATGATTGTCTAGTATACAATGCATAAAAGCCTTACACCCTAGACACCCAACTAACCATACTTTACCTACTCATCTGATCAGACCTTTTTTAGAATATCACAATATAGTAGCATTAAAGTTTGTCTATTTATCAAATAGCATGTTCTGTGTATGACTTTCCCCCTAAAAGGACTTAGGCAATCTAGAATTGGAAAGCATACTTCTAATTCTCTCAACAATCATCATATTCATCTTTTCCACAATTATATTATGTTGTGGAATGTTGGGAATTGTCTTCACATGTTTAATCTCATGCTTCATAAAGTACTTTCTCAATGATGATGCATTATACTCACTACAATTATTTGTTTGCATTTTTTTCATGTTCTTATTTGTTTTATCCTGAACTATCATACTTATTTCACCCATAATTGCAACATAAAAGACCTTGAAGATGTTATTGATTTCTATTTTGTTTTTCATTGCAAAGACCCATATCTTGCTGAAAAAGTCATCAATAAATGTGACAAAACATGATCTTCGACCCTTAGACATCACATTCATAAATCCAGAGACATCTAAATAGGACATTTTTGTGGTTAGTTTAGCCGTGGAATCTGATTTTTCATTGGTAAACTGACTTCACATGTTTCCACGATCTGTCAAATCATGAAATAAAGTAAAGCAGAAGATTGCTTAGCAGCTCATTCTCATATCACATGTTCAAGATTTGAAAATTGATTTGAGGATGTCTTTTGATAAAGTTGTTTGAGAGAGATCAATTCAATTTGAACCCCAACTTCTTCTGGCATTTAGGCTTACTTGCGGACGCTTTCAAAGGCATGCATCAAGTGGTAAGAAAACTTTTAAATGCTTCTACATATATTATTTGCACGTTTGTAGTCTTACCAATTTTACCAAGTCTAATGCCACAAATGGAAATCGCTCTTTCTTCTCACTTCATCTTTGTTTTTCCTAATTTTCTCATTTTATTTCTTACATATTGTGGTACATATTTAGTGAAATGTAAATCCTTTATCCTATACATTATTATGAAGTGGAGATATATCTATATTTATGTATATGAGGAATTAAAATTTTCTGCAGCCCCATGCATTGGGTTGTATACCGTGAGAGGCTAGAGCATCTAGACCATCAGAGAAATCCACATTATATATATATATAAGCTAACGGCCTCTACCTATTGGATCACAGATGGACTTCCTTACGAGGCGGGTCGTGGATAACAAATTCGAGAATTGAGTGCCCAAGAAAATACTTTTATGTTGGGATAAAACGAAATTGATATTTTTAAAAAGTTTATAAATGCATGTATGTGCAGATTTAATGCTCGTGGCCCAGTGTTGTGCTTCATGGGTGGTTCTAGATAAGGCAGCTGCAGGCTTTTTCAATGCCGTCAACAGCTTCCGCGGAAGTGAAGGTCGGTTCATTGTTTTCTCTCTGTTTCCCATCACTTTCCTATTTATTCATATGTATTCATTGTCACTCGTCGTTCTTTCTCTTTCACTAGTTATGAAAGAAATGTCAATTGAGTTCATCTCTTTATAAAAGTGTCGCCGATTCAGGCTTCAGGCAACTACAGAAGAGAAGAGGATTAAGGCAAAGGAAGAGGTTTCCAGCTGAGAGTAGGAATCGATCAGGCTAACGTGGGGCAAGCGTCGAAGAGGGCAGGCAGTTCGGGAATATGGTGACCAAGGGGGAGGAGACAAAGCACCACTTCGTCTTGGTTCACGGGTCCGCCATGGGAGGGTGGTGCTGGTTCAGGGTGGCCTCCCTGTTGAGAGAGGGTGGCCACAAGGTGAGCGCCCTGGATTTAGGCGCGTCCGGCATCGACCCCGCCACCGCCGACCAGGTCGCCACGTTCGCCGACTACACCCACCCTCTCATACGCCTACTTCAATCCATTCCCGCCGACGAAAGGGTGGTGCTGGTCGGCCATAGCTTCGGCGGCCTCAGCATTTCGCTCGCTGCCGAGATGTTTCCGGCCAAGGTCTCTGCTGCTGTCTTCGTTGCCGCCTTCATGCCCCAGCCCTCCAAACCACCCACCGATGTTCTATACCATGTGCGTGACTTCTTTCTCTCTCTCCCAATTTTTACATGCCAAACAGGATCTCACTTTTTTTTTGTCGTGATCATATGCCAAAACAGTATTTTTTTGCTCAAAAGGATCGAATTGAGTCGTGGGAGGATTCTGTATTTACATTCAAGGAAGATGTGTCTCAGATGTTCCCTGCAACGGTTGAATTTGGCGCACGATTCTTGCTCTCCACTGTCTTCAATAGGTGCTCCAATGAGGTAGTTCCCCGCCATTTTGCAGATGGATTTTGGAGATTATTCCTCTCTCTCTCTCTCTCTCTCTCTCTCTCTCTCTCTCTCTCTCTCACTCTCTGTTTTTCTTTTCCTTTTTCCGTTCTTGTGTCACTGCTGCCAGCCTGTGAGAATGATCTGGTCATTTAACTTGAGTTTTTTGTCATGCTGAACGCATATATGCCATTGCTTAAGACTCAAACTTAACTTGGATTTCAACGTTCCAACCAAACAGTTCTTAAGTATTCAAAATTACAAATGGTTGTAGTAGCATGCATTAATGTTGTGTGGGCAATTGCCCATATGCGGCTCCCCTACAGAGTCCAGATTCTAAACCAGACTTACTAGCTCCTTGTCTTAACTTACATTTTTCCTTTCGCTTGCATAGCTAGGTTGGCAATATATTATTATTGAGACGGTGTAGAATCATGTGGAAACTTCATGTCGTTGATTTGCTGCAAGCCATGAAGATAGTTTTGCATGTAACAAATCACTTGGTTATGCAAGCCTTGTAAAATTAAGCTCAGAGTTAGGAACATGATTTAATTAAACAAATCTAAATACAGGGTCGTTGCTTGAAATTTGACATCACATCTGCTAGAACATTGAGAAGTGCTGAGGAAAAAATCCCATCTATGTCAACTATGGGCTTCACATGGAACGTCCATGTTGAGATAAAGAAATCAAACTTGTAAACTATTAATTTGGCGCACTTGCAAACAAGTCGATTAGTTCAATTTAATCGTCATATTCATGGAATCGGTCCACTAAGAACCTCAACATAAATAGCTAAGCAAGCATTTAATTTCAACCACAACCATAAAAGGTCTGTTCATGTTCGTAAGCATACAGCAGTATGACAGTTGTTGACGGCCTACATTAACTATTGGGCGTTTACATATATCATCTACTTTATTGTATATGATCCTTTTCTTTATTTCTTCTCAAATTTGGCATGAAGGCTTCATGGTACTGGGCCCCGACTTTGTGCATATGGCCATCCAAAGCATATGTTTGGGATAACATATTCACTATTTTTTTATTGTAGCACCGGCTGAGTCTGTCTTATAGCATGTCAAACATATAAACTGGCAATACTAAGACAAAAGGGGTACAGTATAGGAATTTTAAATTTGTGTTTTTGCTGTAAGAATGCATATAATCGATACTTCTATATACTGATGCATTTATGTTTGATAATTGAAGTTTCGATAGATAAAGTTTTCCTAGAAGCAAGACTAACGTGTATTTACTTAATACATGCACATCTGCCCACATGTTCTGCGCAATCACAAATAGGTATGGGAGGAAAGATGATAAGGGTGTTCTAGTTTGTTACTAAAGACAATTGGGATTTTGCAGGAGCATACCTTGGCAACAATGCTCAAGAGACCAGCACCATTTTACAGAGAAGATTTATCCAGCCAGGATTTTGTTTCAGAAGAGAATTACGGACGCACGACGAGAGCTTATATAGTGTGCAAGGACGACCAAATAATTAAGGAAAGTTTCCAACGCTGGATGATAGAAATGAGCCCAGTGGATGAAGTAGTGGAGATTGAGGGTGCTGATCACATGGCCATGTTCTCAAAGCCTCTTGACATTTGCCATCACCTCCTCCAAATTGCTAAAAACCATTGCTGCAGAAAATAAAACACACGAAGAAGAAGGAAGCTTCTACCACTCTCAAAATAGTTGCTGATATCAAGTCCCGTTTCAGAACTGTTTCATGTAATGTCTTGTTGCTTTGTTTAGTTCCTTCTAGGATGATAACGTATGCATGAACAAGCTGGTTTTTGCTTCAGAGCTTGAATAGAAATTAAATATACTTTTCCTCTCGAAAGAAACAAAAAGATAAAGGCAAATTTTCAAATAAAAAAGAATGGGTCGTTAAATACTTGGTTCCTAAAAGGTTCTTCTATTTAGACATCAGCATATACTAATCCCGCGGATCAATTTTAGGTTTGAACCATGTACAGACCATACCTGAACGGTTAGAATTTTGAGAAAAGACACTGAATTGACTATAGAGTGTAATTATACAAAAAAACCATATAGCTATATCATACTTGATCCATTCCTCGATCTAACTATAGCAATCCATGCCTTCGCTTGCTTCCTCAATTTTCAACCGAAAATACAGTGCCTCCCTGTTTCCTTTTAATCCTCTTAAACCCACAAAGTGCCCATTTCAGCTTTTATTTTCAGCTACCAGAATGCAAAGCCCATTTCTCTATCCCAAATACAAACATGTAGACTTTGATGGCTAGGCTTTATTTGTATCGCTTGCATTTGGCATCACCACTTTGTGGCCTTCATTTACAACGAGTGTCTTAACTTCCATCAAACAGACGTCTGCTCTCTCCTCTTGTCCTGGTTGCTTCCTTAGCACCTCCTCGTTCCCCACGAAAACAAGAAACACATCCAATAACAATCATTCTTGCATCATTATGTGTTAAGTATTTGAAGCCAAACCTTGAGATGCAACCACAAGCTTACCACTTCAAGTTCAATGTGAAAGGCTCTGGAGAAACCTTCGCAGGTGAAAACCTGCCAAATGATGCATTGGACAGCAAGCTACTCCATGCAACCGATTCCACTACAATAAATGGCCTCACCTTCTTGATTATGACTGGCCTCAGCTCACCTCCCTCCACCCTTGCCAAAACATCAAACCAAAAGCGCCTTCTCGTTGGCCTTGTGATCCAAGTTGGCATTGACTCCAGAATTTTGTCACCACTGTCCACTTCTTTTTCCAGTTCTAATTGAAATTTAACCAATGTAGATGCTGCTATTTTCGCTTTCAGTACTCTAAAACCACCTTCATGATGAAGCCGGACACCAAGAAAACTCCTCAGCAATTTGTCCAGTAGTACCAACCTTGAATCAAGGATCCGTGTAGAATGCCCTAAGCCACCGGATCGTTGGCCTGTGTAGCACTTTTCCGAGTCAAGCCGAACCATGTCTTGAGACAAAACCTCTGTTTGGATGTAACCTTTGGAATTTGAGTTTCTATAAGCAAAGACAGAGGATGGCCCTTCAATCTGAATGTGAAGTAATGGAGTGCATGAAGTGTAATGTCCAAAATATCGAAGCCAGCTGCTTTTATCATTGGAAGAAAAAGAGCTTCTGTTGAATGGCATGCCAAAGTTGAATGGATCAACTATGCTGACCTGTTGAGCATTTTTTACAGATAAAGTAATTCCTTCACCAACAAGAACACGTTTGAAACCTGTCAAAGTGGTGTTCATCTGAGCACCAGACCAATGATGGCAACAATCAACAGGAAACTCGTTTAGTTTTCAGAGATTAAACGTTGAAAGGAAAAACTCAACACATTGAGGATAGTAGGAAGTTAGGAACTACCCAAAAAGTCATTATTCTAAAATAAAAAGGCAGAACTCATGAAGCCCACAACATATGACGATGGAGGAGAGTGTTGAAATTTCGGTGGCACATCTGTAGAATATTTTCTACTGAAAAGTGATTATGCATTAACCAGTTTCATATAAGAAGCAGTCTGCTGCACTTTGAACGAAAAGGTCTAGAAACATAGCAAGAAAAGTAATACTTGTTACAAACAGGTAGCATAAGCTACAGTCATTCTAAGGTCTAGGCTAAGGTTTCACTATACTACCGTAGCTCCAGTTACAGCTAATTTTGCACTATACAAGGAGATTTATGTGACCCTCTCTGAAGTGCTAGAACTTTACAAAGAAAACTATCAATTTATATGCCAGCCACATGTTCAGTAATAAACAGATAACCTGTCTTGTTGGTTTTCATTCAACAGTAACAACTCATGGACCTTGTTATTTTTGCATGGGGAGGCAAAGATGGTCATCCAATGGTTGGGACTCCTACATTACCTTCACATGAAAATTTAGCAGAACTTGTCTATGTCCCAACTCCCAAGCTAGTTGAGGTCGAACACGAGCATAGATGACCTTTTGCAAGCTAGGGCACTAGAGTGCAGATCACATGTATGCTCATTTTCTGCATAAAGTTTGTTATCCATTTATGAAGTTGTGCTCATTAAATTACATCTTCTCTTAGAAAAAAATGAACCACACACACACACATACAAGGTCATCTCATAAACCATATATCATGACAATGCACAAAATCTGAATTAGATAGCCTCTTTTAAACATGAAAAGATATATACTGCCTACAAAATGAGGAGATAAACCCACCAATTATCACACAGCAACATTGTGTGAACTGATGGGCAGTTCAAAGCACATGTGGCATCTACTTGTTCTTTCAACTTTGAGCAGATCTATTCACAGTTTTCATATGAATGACAGAAAATGGAAGGCTAATATAGAAACATACTGGAAGCTTTAGCAGCACTGCATCTTCTCCTGTGATGGCTAACTCAAGTGGACCCTTGAACTTGAGAGACTTCAATCCAGGCTTCACACTGGCCAGTCCAAGAAAACCTATTCCTGCATTTGACACTTTTTCCTCCCTTCGTAAGCGCTTCCATGATGCAACTTCATCTGTGAACTTTGCTGCCCACATAATTTTCCCTACCCGAAGATAGAACTCATATCGGTGAGAAACACCACCCTTAGCACTGCTTATCTTGATGCTAGAGAAGCTTGTGTTTTCAAACTCCCATTTTTCTTCAATTGAGATTGCTCTCAAAATCTCCTATTTATATTACCCATCACCATCAGACAAACAACATGAAAGATGAATTATGCCACACCAGTGATTCAAAATCAGAAAGCTAATCAAAGCTAGTATTCTTTTAAACCAGAGCTACAAATTCATCAAGATCTTGCAAGGTCACTGAAAAATCAAAAGTGGAAGTATTACTTGCTTGCAGAAAACTTTCTTCTTGAGAAATCAATTCTAAAATGTGAAACATTTCAAAATCCAAAGCCTGTCATCGGGGAGGAGCATTTTCCTTATTCTCAAGGATACCCCATTATGAGATTATTTAAATATTTCATTATTTTAATTGATTTTTTAAATTATTTCTATATACAAGGCGTCAGTTTATAAGTTTACTTCTTGAAAACTTTTTTTATCTGAACACTCTGGCTGCAATTGGACATATCTTTGAAGATCTCTTAAGAAGCAAAGAAGGGGTTTGGGAAGAAAATCGTGTGCTTGGAAAAAATGTTTCTCTTGAGCTCTTTTTTTTTTCCTGAACTCTAACAGTTTAGCTGCATTTCAACATATCTCCGAAGATCTCTTAAGAAACAAGGAAGGTATTTGGCAAGAACATTGTGCTTTGGAACACTTGCTCCTCTAACACATGTTTTAAGAACACAATGTCATTGTTTCAGGAAATATGGTGTGATTGTGACAAGCATTTGGTTATTAGTCCAAAAACAATATCTATAATCACATCATGTTTCTGGACCAAAAGATGGTGCTTTTAGATCATGCATTTTAAGAACATGCAATGTTCTTATTGAATGCCTTTGAAGGTACATTAATGTAAATGGTAGATTCCCTTTTTTTCCTAGTTTCACTGGATGACCGAAATTATTTATTAAAAAAAGTTGTTTCTCAACTGATACTAGCTATGATAATGCTCACACAAACAATACATGTATAAATTTGGTCATAATATGTACATGGGTGTTTTTTGTGTGAGTGTGAGTGTGTCTTGGCTACCGTCCTGCTTTCCAAGACGTTCCCCAATTCTGTTTCCCTTATGGCGCTATTGAGATCTTCCGCTCAAAATAAATAACAGCCACTAGAAAGGGGAAGAAAAACAGTACGAATGAAGATGAAATGTTTATAAAAACTCAAAAGAAATTAATAAACAGGAAAAAGGAAACAACGAAATTCGCGTAAAAAAAAAAGTTAATCGATGAAGTCCTCGGAACAGATAAATCCATAGATATGGAACTCTAAACCGATAAGCAACCACAGTCAGGATTTTCACTAAAGGACACGAAGAAAGAAGAAGGCCGGTTCAGAAGAATGGGTAAAAACTAAAAAGCCGATCAAACCCTCAGCAGACGCTAAACACTAACAATTGATGACAACAATAATTCGAAATTTCTCGACCTAAATCTGTACTGAGAGAAAAGGTTCTCACGCGAGCATATAGAGAGAAAGAGAGAGATGGAGATTCTTCTTCTCTTACCTTCAAGAAAGGGGCGGCAGGGGAAGGTTCTACCTCCGCCGTGTGTAAGGGGAAGACCCGGAGGGTCGAGTTCCGTGTCAATGGAAGACTAGACGCCGTTGAAGCAAGCAAGACCAAGAGGAAAAGCCACGCCGTCATCTCTCTCTCTCTCTCTCTCGGCGATCAGATTGCCAGCGGGAGACCTGAGAGACGCATGACTGGAATTAAAGACAGTATCGTGTCCGAGCATTCGTGCGCCTCAGATTGTACCTGAGCGGTTGTGTGTAGGTGCGCGCACCCCATCCCAATGATTGTTCGGGGTGAGGCCGCCGGCTGTGGCGGTCGGGACGGGTTCCGACCCGTCGGTTGTAATTGGGTCGGGTCTACCCGAACTAAACAAGAAAACGACCCGATATTGTTCAAGGTAGGGTTTGAATCAAAACGGGTCAGACATTTTGTCATGGCGCCCTATGACCTGGTTTTCCCATGATACTGGGTTCGGATCTTATTTGATCTGGATTTAGTTCGTATCCATACTCATGCCGCGTGACAAGCTTGCAGGCTTAATTGAGAGTCGATCCATCTCTAAA
This sequence comes from Nymphaea colorata, assembly GCF_008831285.2. Taxonomy (NCBI): domain Eukaryota; kingdom Viridiplantae; phylum Streptophyta; class Magnoliopsida; order Nymphaeales; family Nymphaeaceae; genus Nymphaea; species Nymphaea colorata. The sequence continues at coordinate 16,713,490 of NC_045141.1, forward strand.
AGAAGTGGGACTCAAAACTTGTTCTTTAGTCCGATAGATCCCGACCTATCTTCTAGCAGCATCAGTTTGGTCTCAAAATGATTAAGAAGCAAAACAATCAATCACTTAACAACTCTTTTTATAAATTCTCACCATTTAGATGTTTCAATTAAAGTATTGGATGTCGGTTTTATAACATCTGCATACCAGGCATGGAGAGTGAGTAGGAAGATTATTTCATTTTACATCTAACTGAGAGCCAAAGCTTTCACTCTCATCTATTCTCCTATAGCACTAGGCATGCTTTTGATACTCAAGTTGATTTTTCTGATTTACTTTAACTTGCAAATCGGTGTCTTTTCTTGAAATATAAAGAGTTGATGTGAAATATAAAGAATTGATGCTTTGAGAGTTTGAAACATATACTGACTGTCTACTAGATCTCACCCCATCTCTATACTCATAATAACAAATTCTCACAATTTTTAATACATAAATAATAGGCATTCAACTTTTTTTTCGAAATTTTGAACGCCTATTTAGTAGGTACCAAAAGTTGAAGTGGCAATTTGTTAGTGGCGGATCAATTGCTGGGTGGGTTTTCTAAGTTTTTCAATCAATGGTAGATGAATCCAAATCCAATAACGAGTCTGGGTTACTAAGATGCCTTAACTTACACTACACATCCAAACTAGATTCCAAAAGTTAGTAGATGTGCCCTACATGTCTAAGACATAATGCATGTGGTTTCTCTATGTTTCAGTTAGACTTGAGGACCAACCGAAAATACAAAATTTTTTGCACCGAGATTTATGCATCTGAGACAACTTTTCCTATGCAAACACGCTGCAACTTGTCAAATGCATGTGATTTTTCTCATAAATCACATGAATTTTTCTTGTTGATCACAATGGCCATTTGATTTTGACGGATACCCAAATTCAATTACATGCAAGAAAATTAGATTTTTTTTTTTTTTGCAAGTTTTGTATTCAAATACAAACTCTATGGACATCCCATGTGGTAACAGCTGTAATCTTGACATCTCAAGTTTTAGTTGAGAAGTTTTAGTTGAGAGAGTAAGTAGGGGTGCACATGAGCCGAGACTCGCTTGAGTTGAGGCCGGTTGAATTTGAATCATAAGTCAAAAAAACTTGAGCTCACTCATAAGTAAAAAAACTTGAGCTCACTCATAAGTTCTTTAATTCAACTGAAAGTCGACTATACAGTGTCACAGCTCGATCTCAAGTTCTTTAATTCCTTTAACTCGTTTATGTTAATATGTGTCCTTTTTTTAACACGTCAACTTATTTAACTAATTCAATTATGATGAACCGGTTTTACGAGTTTAAACAAATCGATATGAACTCGACTTGTTTAGCGAACTCGACTCGCACGATTAACGATATACAACTAGGAACCGAGAGTGTTTGCTTTCTGCCCTTCTCACTGTCGCAGTACGGCATTCCTGCCGGAATAATTCTCCCTTCCCCTTGCTTGCTCTCGGGGGAAGGTACGCCTCGCCTTTCCCCTGGTATTTAGAATTCCACCAAGTCTTTCAAATTGGCGCAATCTTCGCATGAGCGTCATCTCCTAGTTGACACTCTCATCTTTTTTTCTCATGAATTCTCGTGTTTGTTTTTTCCTTTGCAGAAGGAGGCGGAGGACCATGAATTGTGAAGTTTGCCATCTTAAAGAGCTGGTATTTCTTCGTTCAATGTCTTCTTTTCCTTCTGTCGACTTGGTTTAGAATTGTTGGTATGTGTTCGTAGGCTTGCTTTCTGCAAAACGTTGAATATTGGATGGTCTTAACTGTTAAGTGGGGAAGCGTGTAAAATCGAAGTTCTGGTGTTGTTGGTGTATCTAGCAATGGTTTTGGTTGATAAGCCATTTGGTTAGGGTTTCGTGGCCATCAGTGCCATGTGTAAATTAAAAAAGATGCCGTCCTTTGATCTGTAAGTCATGTTCTTTCTTCTGATTTGGGGGAAGTGTAGGATCTATGCTCTGCTAAATTTGTACCAACGGCGTCACTGAGTTTTAGAGGACTATCAGGTTCGTCGTTCTGTTGAGACGGCAATGTTGCCATCGCGTAATAAAATTTAGATTCCATATAATTGGGGAGGAAGAGAGAAGAATTCTCTAACGAAAGGTGTGATTGTGCCAACCAGGCAAGCTGGTAGTTCTAGCTTCCTTGTGGAAGCCCTTGGTCATATTATATGTTCCTTTTCTCTGATAAGAAAAAGATTGTTGGAGAGAAGCACAATTTATGATGCAATCCTGGATCTGCTTTCGGTGCATGTTCACTTGAGACAGAAGATTGGATGGACGTTTGGCATACGAGTCTAACCATTATAGTTCTTGTCTTTCACAAGAAAAATGGTGATAATTCAACAATTGTCTGAGAAGAATCACATGTTGGAACTTTATCTTACTCTGTATGGAGTATGGACAGAGATTTAGATTGTTTCTTAGCTTAATATGCTATAAGTTTCTAAATCTTATAGTTCTTCTCTTTGTGATCTATTCTTACTATTGATCCTTGCGCTGGTGCTTATATGCCTGGTGGAGCATTTTGTGAGTTATATGATTTTATGTTTGTAGGAAGTAGAGGCAGTTGAAATCCCAGAAGTCCTACGATGTAAGTTCTGCTGTTTGTTTTATATTTAAAGTAGGATGTGCTTTTAGTATATAGTTGTTTCGCTGCTTACCCGTGCAGTGTGTGCACCTACTGATGAACCATTTTCACTATTTAATGTGTGCTTGATGAATTTTTTACAAAGTCTGTGTGGTATCAATGCAGGCATACTTCACACCATTTTGTTCCACAGAGCCTTGGGGCTTGTTCGCCCAAATGATGTTGACTCTGAACTCTTTGATATTACTTATGTAAGTTTCATATTGTCCTTCACATTTCTATGTAGTAGTGCGTTGATGGCTAGTTTACATATTTTGATTGGCGGCATGCCAAGATGTTTGAACTTTGAAAATTGCGTAATCTGAGTCAATGTTGGAGAGCATGTGAATGATATATTCAGTGACGTTCTGTGATGTTTTATGAGTTATGACTTTTGACTTTTGAACAGCAGTCAACATTGGAGAGCATGTGAGTGATCTACTCAATGATGTTCGATGAGGATTTATTAGTTTTGAGTCTTTTGACTATCGAACAACTAACAAAGTATATTTGCATACTTTTTAGTTCCAAAACATTATAACCAAATTTTCTAGTTCATTCCTAGACTGGAACGTGGTAAAAGAGACATTTATTTGGGTAAAGTGTGATTTTTTCATTCTCATGTTATTCCTTTATTTATGTATCTGCTTGTTGACAGCTATGGATGGTAATGGTATTGAGTTGTATATATCAGTATATCTACTCTATAGTTGATGGCTTACGTCCTGCACTCTGCCAGTACTCAATACACGATCACATTTTGTTCTCTCCTGAAAATACAATGTTCTCAGAGCCTCCTACTTTGTTTGTTCCCCTAACCATGAGTCTCGTGTGAAACAATTTCCCTCATTTTCTAGTGACCAATTGTTCTCTATTATTGCCTCATGCTTTATTATTTCAGTCTCATTTTCTTTGCACTTTAATTATCTAACTTATTTCAGTCTCATTTTCTTTGCACTTTAATTTATCTAAACTTGTTTTTCCTTTTAAGGTGCAATGTGGGGATGCTGACCTGGAAAAGAATATAGAGGAAAAGATCGATCAGTTCATTGCATGGGTGGAGAAGCACCCTAACAAGAAAAGCCAGGTGAATCATTTTGGCCATTCGCTTGATCTATTTTCTCCGGTCCTTAATGCTCCTTAATGCTCGTTACTTATCTAAATTTTAGCTGCTTTTGGAGAACCTTATATTTTTAATGTTCAGAAATGTTAGGTTCTTGCGAAGCTTGACCTTTGAGTTTCTTTCGCTTAACTTTTGGCGCTTTGGAAAAATGATAATTTTGTTGCTTGTGATAAAAGGCATGTTAAAGAATAATTGGCTGGCTTTTCTTTTCCTGATATCTAGAAATCTGAATCTTGATTACGAAAGCACAGGATGAACATCAGGAATGGTCTCCCAGCTGCTCACTAAGACCTAGGTAAGAGTTCTCTCTAATCCTGAATAAATCAGGTCTAGCAGGTATTGTGCATGTAGTTTTCTCGTCTTTCCTAATAAAGGGTGAGGAGATGAACTGACCTCATAGTTTGAGATTGACACACCAAAAGTCAAATAAAAATAAAAATTTGGAACCTCTCTCCATGGCATATGCAACATCAAAACTTTGGGAAGTAGGTAGTTAGTAGAAAATGACCATTCTCTCTCTCCCTCCCTCCCTCCCTCCCTCCCTCCCTCTCTCTCTCTCTCTCTCTCTCAAAAGCACACACTCGCACATGCAAAAACATCTTTCCATCATTTATGCAAGTTGCTGTCAAATGGATGGGGACTATAAAAGTTGTCGACTTATCCTATCTTTCTTCTTTAGTCTATGGGTTATGCTGTATGAGTGTATTCTATTTCTTTAGTCTTGTGTATTCATTTGTTTTTCTTGCTGCCAACTTCATTTCTATGTAGAAAATGTGTCTGATCAACCTTGTCATGAACAATGCAGATTTGCCTTTCCTTCTTTGAGAAAAAGAACAAACAGGCTACATGGTTCAGTAACAAAATTGAGCGTCTGTATTGGGAGCAGTGGTTTATTTATATGAATGTTGTGTCCCCAAAATCCTATATGGGAAAGCATCACCATGCCAAAGCTCGTACAGATTCAGTAGGTATAACATGTTCATCGCTGCAAGTCCTTTTCATTTGAATCATTGAGAGGTAGTTCCTGTTCACTGATGGTTTTGGTTTTTCTATCTACAGAGAGTACAGACGTGAGTACTCCACGTCATGCTTCTCTTGAGACATCCCTTCGTGAAGTATTGTTTCAAATTATCAAATTTGTAAATGAAAAGAAGGATCATATTCCGCCTGTTCCAATTTTGGATTGTGTCTCATTTCCTTATGAAATTACATTACCAAGGTAGCTCTTTAATGTGTATTTCCATGACCATAACTGGTAGCCATGATTCATTTTTAATTTCATTGCTGTGTTTGTTTTTCATGTTATTCCAGTTTATTGTCTATGTGCAATAGCTGTTGATTTGTAACTTTGTCTCTGTTCATGGAAGTTAAGCCTACCATATGGCTCGTCTTTCTGCAGTCGAGAGGTGTTGTTTATGCATCTGATCCCCATTAGCAATTACTTGTCAATTCCTTGAACAGAGTTACTTCTGTCTTCACTTCTGCATGATTACCTGCCAATATGGCTTTTATTTCATCACTGCATTGATATGCTGTGTGCAATGTGGAACTTTACTGATCTTTGTTTGGTCATGTGTTCCTATCCCAATATGGTGGCTCTCCCGGGACTCCTGGACTGCTTGTTGCATGCATAAAGAATGAAATTTTTCCATTGTTTTTTCTACAACCTTTCTTATTTCAATCATAGTTGGCAAACCCATGCAGACCCTGATCGGCTGATGACCAGGCCACCGAGTCATTGACTCATTGACTCGGTCAAGTTTTAAAATAACCTGAATCGGGCGAATCGGGGCGAGTCAGGGACAGACTGAGCCAAGGCTCATGGTCAGGTTTTCTAACGATCCAAGTTGACTTGGGCGATTCTCGAGTTAACTCGGCGAGTCAGCCAACTATGGTTTCAATTCTCTTGGGTAAACGTAAACCTGATTCATCAATGTGCATCTCTTTCTGTCTCTTATACTCTTATATATATATATATATATATATATATATATATATATATATGCAGCACACATGCATGAACATTTTCCCTAGCATGTGTGCCTACCGAAATTTTACTTTTTGAAATAGATGGTCATGTGCTGACTATTCTTCTCATGTACCCAGTGCCTCAGATTCTTCATTCGGCATGGATATGATCAAGAGGATGCTTCAGACTGGACATCCGACAATGCTTGGTTGATCATCTACACTTGCAACTTAAAAATCACTTTTCTGATGTTTTGTGCATAATAGGCTCTTCGAAAACACTTGTTTAGTTCCTAACTGGCTTGTAAATAACAGTATATTCATCTGTTGATAAAATGAAAGTTCATAGAATCACAGTGCTCTCTCTCTCTCTCTGGTAGGCGAGTTAAGAACAGGATCGGAAATGTGCAAATTGCAATACCCCTGCTAGACTCTTGTCGAGTCTGAATTGATCAAAGAATCTTCTGCCAATCTTGATAGGTGAACCGTTTTGAAGGATATAAAGAACCGTCCTCGTAATACATTAACTTGCTGGGGGTTTTCTGTTAATAGGGGTGGAGCCAAAAAAATTTTATGAAAAGGGCCAAATTAATGTTTTTAAATTTTGATTGGGGCTGAAATATCATTTTTCAAAATTTCTATATAAAACAAGTGAATTTTTTTAAAATTTACATGTAAATTTAAAAAAAGAAAAAGAAAATTGAGGATCAGGGCTTCGCCCCTGCCGTTAAAGATTATAAGACTAACGCGGGCCTGGTGGGGGTACTGACAGTCCTTTAAGACCGTCTCAGACCAAGTGCAGCAACCCGGTATAATAAATTGAAGAAAACCCCGATATAATAAATTGAAGAAAACCCTTTCTGGATTTGTGTACAAGGAAACTGGGGTTCAGCAAATTCCTACGAGTTCATGCGAACATAAAAACTTGAATACCAAACTCGGTTTAATCCAGACTGACCTAGGTAGCCGGAGCTTCTGCTGGCCCGCCTAGCAAATATTTATCAGGCCAATTTCCCTCTCAAAACAGTTTGCTCGCACGCGTGCTAACACATGGTCACTCAATCTTGATAACTTCAATCCACCAGTAATCCAGACCACTTTCCCCTCCCGTCACTCCAAGTCAGCGAGAGGGATAGATAGAATATAGTTGCCTAAGATTGTCAAGTATGCTTGCAGTGAGTTGCAAATATCTAATTTCCTTGTGTCTGTTGGTCATCCTACTGGTTGGGCTGATTCCTGACAGGTTTTTCGAAATCCGACCGCACAAATTAATGCATAATATCAAAACGTACTTGCATTTAAAACGAACATAGAGGAATAGATCAATTGAATAAGAAACCATCAACAATTCATATTATTAACAAATGATCATCAAAACACACACGAATAGAAACCCAACGATCTTTTTCCACATATATATTTATATACCAGATATCCAAATGTTGGCTGGAACTCGTCTTTTTTCACATTTTTAGTAGTTATAGCCGTATATTCATATATTTTCCATATTTCTTTAAAATATATCAACTTCCTTGGCTAAAGGCATAATGTCCAAGTAGAGGAAGACCATGCCGCGCCCACAGGGCTTACCTGTCAAGACATGGGGGCATTCGGTGGAGAGTGAAACCATGGGCAAGAAAGAGGTGGCACGCCCGTAACCAGTTGGGCAACATAAAGCAGACGTAGAATGGCTCAACTCATAAGGTTAAGAAATCCGGAAGCAGCCCAAGAATTGGCAACGGCGGGCATTTCCCACCTGGTCAGAGACTTCGATGACAGTTCACTTACAAGATCAACTTGGCAATCGTAAGCTATGAGTATGGACTAAGCACAGAGCCCCATGAACCGGACATGGTTTATCACCTCGAAAGATGTCTGACCGATTCAACCATTGCCCAAGAATAAGAGGCCAAACAAACAACTGACTTGAGGACAAGGAGTAGACGCCCACCTGACAATGAATGCAACTCATCCAAGGTAGGGGTGAAAGAGTCCAACCGATTCAAAGAGCCAGTCATGCATTTATGAGATTTCCACTTAAATATGGAGTATGGCCTTCTCTTGGAATGCAGATTCCATTTTCAATTTCCCTTTTCAAATCGTAAAGGACCATATATACTCAACGAGAAAAGCGCATGCACATTTACTAGCTCAGAAAAGTACATAAATGGTTGAGCTTCTACGCCATAAGAGCTTAAGAGGATCTCAAGGATCAAAGCTTAAGAGGATCTCAAGGATCTAGGAAGATGCCATGGAGCAAAGAGCTATCTTAATTACGAGGACACAGTTATTTGAAACATGAGAAAACACGCCGATGATGAGCTCATCGAGCATGTAGAAAATACAACAATAAATAACGTGGAGACTTGTGAAGTCCACAGATTTTGTAGCGACCTAGCCACAGAATCCAGAGATCACGGAAATGGATACAGGCTGTCCCCTTATTATCCGTAATAGTGAGCTTCTCGGGAGGAGTAATTACCTTTGCACTTGCTTGCCTATCACTTCATTACAGTGTGCAGACAGCAAGCAACACAAGCCAGTCAGGCATTTCGACCTGGCAAAATCATATGAAGCCCAAAATAACTGGTCTCACGGGAAGAGTGGTTGATAACGCAATCCAGTGCCCTCAGGATATCCCATCATCAGATTAAGGTTTTGCAGTGCTTGCCCTGAAGCTCCTTTCACCAAATTGTCAATCTGCAATAAGCATAACAACAATAAATGGAAAGAAACTGCTGGTCAATTTTTTCTGCGTTGATATAAGCAACAATACTTGCAAAAGGTATCAATGTCCACTTACAACAGAGACTATTATTGCTCTTCCAGTAATCCGGTCATCAAATACATTCATGAAGCAGTAATTTGATCCTCGGACATTTCTAGTATGAGGAATTGCTCCTTTCTCCAACAAAACCACAAATTCTTCATTCTGGAATAAGTGGAAAATGAAAAGCGAAGATAATCATCCATATCAAGGAACATTAACAGCATGATCTTTTTAAGTCAAAGTTCCTGCTTTGTTAAAAATGTTTTTTAAAATATAAGACTCAACAAGTTGATGCAAATTCTTCACATATTCCAAATACAAAACAAGCAACAAGACAACAGGAGCTTAAAAAGGTTCCAGTCCTCCAATAAAGAAGACTCCCCTTTGTCGTGTCCATATCCAAGAAAGCACATGCAATTTTCATTTTTCTTTTTTCCTAAGAAAAACAAAGCAGACTAACATCTTACAAATGCAACGTCATCAATAGGTTCAGATGAACTGCTACAAGCTTGCTTATTTCAGCAAATAAACCAAATTCCAACCGTGGAATTGCTAAGTATTCAAGAGGCAAATGAGGAGCTTGTATGTGCTTGGTGCAATGCCTCAACCATGCACGTGTAGAACAAGCACTGGAAAAAGCACATTTCATTAACAACCAAGTTGGAGTCAAGTCAAACAAGATGGATTTGAGTTTCAAAAGCCAAACTCAAACAGTCAGAATTTAATCCATGTCATCCCCTGTTCTGAACTTGACTGATGATCAATTGATCATAAAACAAATCAATCTGTAACATGAGTTTATAAACAAGAATCACAAGCAATATCATTCTTTTCTCACTGAGGTGACTACTGAATGAATTTCTTCACTTTGGACTTGGTTAGATCAACATGCAGATCTTTGGGTTACCACATTGCATAGGTTAATTTACCTACTAATAAGTATAAACAATCCAAGATCAACTTGATTCTAAATATCGCTATTAACACAGCATGACTCCTGTAAGTACAAAGCAGCAAAATTGCATACAGTACTCATGGGAAAGATTTTCCAATTTCCAAAAAGTACAAGACTAATAATAATATAACACATCCATCTGTCTCTAGCATGCTGTCACCTCCAGATGATAGCAAAAAGAGAACACAGAAAGCCTGTCATTTTCATAAATATGATTGACTGCATAGAACACAAAAAGTTACCTCATAATAGCTACTTAAGCATTGGTACAAGTCTTCAGTTGTCACTCCAGAGGCCATTTCCACATATATGGTTGACTGCATGCCTCGGCTCTGATTAAATATCGCAATAACATGACTCAGTGCAGTATATGGCCCTCAACAAGTCTGAAACTGCCAGTGCAATAAGGGAAAGAGAAAAAGTTTTGTTCATGTTGGGATATTATGTTTAGAACAATTCCTACCATTGGCATTAGATGTGGTGTAAAACTAACAACCACTTTTGAAGATGATACATCGTTGAGCCCTTGTTCAATTTCAGGGACTGAAATGGATAAATTACCAAACAAATCAATCTTCAAACTAAACCTTCAAATGGTGTATATGGTCAGCTCATAAACACATTTAGCAGGTGCCCAAAAACTAATAGAGAATTGAAGAAGCAACAAGAATAGAAAGCTAACAGTAAATAAATGAGTCAATTAGATAAAGTAAAGGAAAACAAGTAGATCGCTTGAAGTGTAAGCCATGGTCAACATGCAGACTTCATGTATTGGCTATAATAAATAATGTAACCTTAATCATGACTGTCAATAATTTTTAAATAAATTTGTCCATACACAAGCTCCTAATGGTTGGTTTACAAGAGAGGATGCTGAAAGAAACAAATTAAATACTAGACTTGTGAAAATGATGATCCGGGTTGCCAGAAAAGGGATTCCCATTTTCACTTGTGAAAAATCTAATAAACATTACATGCGGGAAAAACCAGGTTTGTGATTTGACCAATAGCTAACTACTTCTCTATCTCTCTCCTAAAGCAAGCCTCCATCTATCTATCTAAATCTAGGAAAATGTTCACATAGGCACCCTGTGCCAATGCAACAAGATAGCAAGCAATTCACTGTAGCAATCCAGTTTGGTAATAAATGACCGAAGAAAATACGCACACATAGGGAAGGTGAATGGTCTATTAACTGCAATAAATAAAATGAAATGAGACTTCAAGCATATATACCATGACGGTGCTTAGTAATTCCATAAGAATGTATGCCTTCAGCAATTTCAGTATACAAATTTGCCTCCTTTGCACCACGTCCTACAAGAATGTAAAAGAATGAAATTCCGTAAGTTATTTTGTACAGCTTAAGGAGAAACTTCAAGAATCAACACATACTTTAAAGAAATAAAAATTTAGTATATGAAACTTTGATTTAAGGGAAAAAAAAGTCAATAGAATTCAAAAAACAAAAAGTACAACTAAATATATGGGTGTATGATCCTTACCTGCACCACTTACTCCAGATTTTGCATCAATAATAATGTTTCTCACTTCAATCAGTCGTTCCTAGAAGAAACCAAAAAAAAAAAAATCATTGAAAATCAAAGGAACAAAATTTCAGTTGACATATACACTACAGGAGGTAGCATAAACAAAAAATGTTAGACGAGGGTGGACCAGCAAAGAGTTTTATGACAGGTGCTTTTGCCAAACATGAGCTCATAAAATGCTCCTGATTTTGATATGCTGCTATAGGTAAAAGAATAAGATTTTGATAAACAGAATATTGGAAGAACTACTTGAATGAAATATATCAATCTCCACGAGTGACTAAAACTATAAGCTCCAACAGATTGAAAATGGCTAAAGTTCATTAATAACTTTAATCACAAGCCTTATGACAGGCATAGTTAACTGACTTCTCACTTGGTATAAAATTATAAATTATGCATTTTTGTTATCTTTCAAAGAAGAAAAAGTGATGCGTAGGGAAAAAGAAGGACTATTGGTTTATCAACCAAAAGATCAGGCAGTTCCCTCTTTCCCACACCACAGCACATGTACACACATGACACTATTGAGTTCTAAGATGAACACAGACAAAAAATTTAAATTCAATTGGAACTTGGTAGAAAATAATAATTAAATGCAAAAGAGAAGCAGAATATTTCCATGCACTATTGGACAGTTTGAGAAGTCACAAAAGTGCCTTAGAAGTTGAATAAAAGAACCTTTAGCAAAGGAACAAGAGGAAGCTGAATAGATGTTGGATAGCAACCAGGATTAGCAACTAGACGAGCATTTCTGATGTCATCCCTCAAAATCTCCGTCAATCCATATACAGCTTCTTTCTGGAAATTTAAAAAGTGCCCACAGCAACAGGACAAAACAAAGAGAAAATCAGTAGCTCTTTGAGCAACATGCCTAGCCATACAGATTAAAGGAGATGATTTACAGCATTCGCCAACAGGTAAGATGCAAAGGATAGAACAACAAAGTAAGATGCCGCACAATAAAATGGAGAACACTGAATGTGAAATAGAAATGTTTAGCATGTTAACTAAACTAGCTTATATTCTCCAAGGTTGATTAGTTTGGAAGAAGGTACCATTACTGACTTCAGATAACCAGTAAGGCTTTTTTTTTTTTTCTTTCTTTTTGATTCAGCAGGGAGAGTCCAGAGATTCCAATTGCCAACAGGAAGTGATGTTGACTGTGGCCTCATTTCGAAATCTATGGTGTAAAGCTACTCAAACATTTCCCCTTTGGACACCAGCACAGTTTCCTATCAACATTGTCCCTTCAGCACAGGCCACATACCAGGCACTGAATTTTTTATCTCCTCCAATGTGAAGGATTCAAGGCCACCCCACCATACCAGTGCAGGGTAGTAGTAAGTGGTCACAATATGGTAATCTTAATAGTGCTTCCTGAATTGATAGGAGAAAAGGAAAGATATGGAACAGGAAACGGAAAACAGACAAAGTAAAATGCACTGGGTTCTTTAGCACCAAGTTGCAAAGTGGAAAACATTCTGTAGACTATGGTTAGTGAAAACATTCTGTAGATCTAGGCTCTATTGCTAGTAGAAAACATTCTGTAGACTATGGCCTTTTAGTGTTTCTGCAGATTCTTAAAGAAGTTCAATATCAACAGGAGATATCATATTTAACATTATTTATGACGTTTGATTATCTACATGGAAACATGTTCTCCAGCAAATAAATAAATAAGCATGTCAAAAGGGTCACTTACCTATGTGTCAATTGTAAAATAAAGCAAAAGCTGCCTTCGGCTATCATTTTTTGCAACATAATCAATAATAGTAAATGCATCTGCCTGTATTTTTTATGGAAAGCCAAAAAGAGCCACATACTTGCAATTCTGGTGCTCTGTGAGGTTGCCCATACCACTCCTCATATTCATCAATGTTACGGAGCCGAAAATCCTGCAGTTTTCATCCTATTATCTTAGCCCTAAATTAAAGGCTGATGAACAATAAGCAGCAGAAATCTCAGATGACCTCAAAAGGAGCTGAAAGCAATGCATACCGCAGAAAGATCAACAATTTTTATCCCCCTTGGAAGACCTTTAATGATTTCCTGTAGTAAGAAACAGTACAGCCATTTGATTGCATCAACTGATAACCACAACATAATAGACAAAAGAATGCATTCAAATTTCAGAAAGGAAGATGCGTTCCCAGGCAAGAAAAAGATAAAGGACCTGAGTTGTTCCATGTGGCAAACAGCAAAACACAGCATCAACTTCAGAGAAGTTGGCATCTTTGACGGCAATCATCTTTGGCAACTCCTGCAATTTTAATCAATAATCAATAAGTCCCTAAAAGTCATTATCTTAAGCAAATGTCAATTTCTCAAATAATACATCTATGTAACCAATCATAAGTCCCAGAAATAAAAAAATAGATCTCATAGTTTCACAGTGCAGTCATAAACACTGGATTGACCATATCTTCATTACAAAATATTAGTCATGTAAGTTTGAGACTAATTTTGAGGGAGAAACTTCTGGAGATTAAAATTATAAAAGATAGACAAAATAGCAAAATCAAGACAGGATTAAAAATATCAAAGAAAACAAAAAAAACTATGAAAAATTCATAAAGAATAAATAAGAGTAACTGGACATACATTATATAATCATGAAGTTGTATAATGTAGGATAAAAGATAAAGATTGTCATGCATAAAATGCATCATGTTTCCCTTCATGTATAGCCATCCGAAGCCTGGAAATGCATCATAATGATGTATCATTGGCGACTTGCTACCATGTACAACATAAATAAAGCTTGTGAAGTCCATATGCTTTCATAGAAGAACCTGCTGAACATGGAATGACTTCGTGAACTCAAGGGCATTTTTGGCACAGGATGTTTCGGCCAAAGTGTCAAAAGAACATCCAACTGGTGTAGCACAAAAGCAGGTGATAATTTAATCACATAAGTTACGATCATATAATACCATGTTTACATATAATAAGTGAACACATCAACCCTTATCAATGTCACCTTTTCAAATGAGAAAAGCACACGAATTCACTCGCATCAAGCATCAGCGCTTCAAGCCAATAACAAGTGCTATTGGAGGAAGACAACTCAGTCATTGATTACCTAACTAGATCAATTGTTCTATTTCTTTTTCTTAAGAAAAGAAAAAAATACTAATTTCAGATCATTTCACTGTCCAAGCTCACATTATGATGTGGTGAAATCTCTAGATACATCACAAATGCAGAGAAGAAAGCTAGGAACACCCCCCCCCCCAAACCACCCGGGAACCACCAAACAAAAGAAAAACTGTTCACCAAATTTTATTGACATAAACATAGACAAAAGTGATCACATGATTTGGAGCTGTTAACTTCAGAACTGAACCCAGCTCTGAATTTCAATAATACATCAAATACACATCCACAACAAAATGGAGAAGCTGCATGACGACTTGCCCTTACTTGTGTAATCAAGTGAGGAAACACAGATCCAAGAGATTGTCCAGCTTTTCTGTCAGCAGTCATAAGTGTGATTTTAAAGTTTGGATGGTTTGCTAAAAGCCTCACGATCTGCTCCAAAAAAAAAACAGCCAAATAGAAGTGAATATTGAGAAACAACAACGTGTTGACTAGGAATGTACTGGAATTCATGGTATGCCATGGACAGAATCCAAATCAGTGACTGGGATCAAAGATCTACAGAAAGTGGTAATAAAAGCAAATTTCAGACAGTAAAAAGCGACAAAGCATTTTATTTAATGAAGAACCTTTTTGGTTTCATAACATTGTCATTCTGTGGAAGATGAATCTGTTGAATCTTTCAACCATGAAAAGAGCAGATATGAGTATAGAAAGAACTGATCCTATATATGTTCTCTCTTGATTAAACACATCTATCAATTTCAACGGCTAAATTCACTCCACATTGCCTAGCACGACCTTTTATACCCAAGTTAACTAAGGTGGAGCCTCGTGTAGCTATTTGTTGGAATTCAATAGTACCAATTAGGAACAATTTTTACTCAGGCCTACAATAGAGTTTGAACCTAACACAAAAGATGTTGACCATAGAGGATCCAAGACGATTTTACATCCTTCATCAATTAATCACGTACTCCATATGCATAACACATGCACATCAGTATGCACCCTCTCACCCTTGCGTTTACCACAGCAACACAGACACATCTACATGCCCGTCTACATACACGAATATACACAATTACGCACATATAAGTACCCGTGGTATAGCCCTGGTTCCAATGTAGATAATCAGCAGTCTTCGAGAACAACCACTGGAAAGTATGCCACATCAGCATATTAAACCCCTGTTTTAGAGCAGCCGACCACCAAAAGTGAGAGCAACCAATGAAAACATTGGTTGCTACCAACTAATCAACGAAAATTACATTAAATGTTTATTTAGAATTGCATATGGTGAATCCAATCTAGGCTACTAAATTACTAATTTGCTGCTTTTAAAGGCAACCTTTTGTATCCGGCGATCACATACAAATTTACTTTCTGAGAGAAGCATGTAACGACGAGAGGAAATTCATCTAGCAGTTGCAATTCATAGGAATGGTTACCGCAGAAACCAATCGAACGCGTAAAAAGGAACTTGAAAACTCTACCTCGGAACCTGTATATCCACTTGCACCGAGCACGCCCACCCTAACAGTCTCTGAAGATTTCTTACTTTCTTGGCCAGTCGAGGGGAAGGTCTGCGAAGGTGAAACTACTGAGGCCCTCACAAGGAGCATGCTTGAATTCCGCTTCCCAAATTTTGGAAGTAGAGAAGCTTTTCGTCCATTCTGCTATATAGAACAAAGATTTAAGATTGAAGTAGAACGTCACATAATAATCAACAAGGAAAGTAATCACAAGAAAAAATGCAGGACCCTGCGACCAGCATTTCCAATGACCGACCTTCCATGTGCATCCATAATCCACATGGACTGATCCAAATGTCACGGAGCTCATTTCTGCGATTTGCGAGCAGCCCACCTGTGTTTGATGCAGGAAACTCAACTAAATAAGGACGTCATTTACAACTCTTTCCACCACAGAAATTGATTCACACCGAAGCATAGTTTATCATGGTCACTCAAATTTTCCAGACGATCTCAACCTTCCGCCACGATTGCAAACCAGCATAGCCAAAAAACCAAACAACTAAAACACGTTTCAGAATCTCAGAATTATACAATTTTCCTATGAATATTAAAGTTCATTAACAAAACGAGATTCCTCTCCATTTTCCCCAAGAACACCCAAACCGAACGACAGGCCGATTAATCATTGAATCGAAAGGTGCGAAAAAAAATAACTACCTTGCGAATTAGATTCCGCGGTCAGATACGCGCTCCCCTGTCAATCCGGCCAAAATCGGAGCAATTATTCAGAAATCCGAAGTAACAACTGGGACGGAACACAATCCAACGATCGACTTTGAGCTTTTTGATAGGATTAGGGTTAGCGCTTCTACTCGGTTCCACTGTAATGAAGTCTACCAAGTGGAAGACAATATTTCTTTGTTCTTTTCTGTCGTGGGTTTTTCCCTTTCCCCCGCAACGCAATCTCTTCCCGCTAAAAAAAAATGAAGCCGTTTACGAGCCGCCGAGTAAGAGGTGTGAAAACGTAACTTTCCTTGATTTTGACCGTAGCGAGACCGATACTCGGGCACCGGTCGAGTTTGAGCCTGGCCAAATCCAAACCCCAATCGAGTAAACTCTACAAAAAATTTACGGAGTTTTTCGCTTTGTGTTATTATGCTATAAACGAAAAAATTAAATATTTTACAAAAATTACTCAATTTTTAATTGTTAATTTAACGTTTAAATTATATATGTGGTTTTCATGCCACCGAAATTGGTATGATTTTTATAAAAATTTTCCAGAAAATAAACTGATTGACATCCTCATTTTAGTCAACGCTCCTTCAACTAATGTAATATCGCAAAAGTATAGACTTGTATGCAAAATTATGAATAATGTTACAAAATTTATAAAAGAACTTGCTAAGTGATTGATCATCTTGAGGTTAAAAATTTGTCGAACCATGAGCTCCATTTAAGAGTGGACCAAGTTGTTATAATACGTTCCACCTACACAGATTTTTTGTAATTTTAAACGAAATGTATGCTCTCTGATCAACCTTGTAAACAATATCTTTTACATACATCATCGTCAAAGATCGTTTAAGGACAACAAAGTAGTGAGATTAAAAGGTTCCGAATAAGTCAAGCTATTTGTGTTTGAAGTTGCCTGAGGGCTACATAGATCTCGAGCAAACTCATAAAAGGGAGCTCCACGAAGCAAACATGAAGCATATGTACTTCCCAACTCAACTCACATAAGTTTGTTAATAACGATCAATTTATTTTGCATAATAACCCGTGGGAATGTTACTTTGCCTATAAACTGAGAGTACAATTCAAGCCATGTTTCTATAGAGGATGTTGAGTCTATCTCCATAAGTTTCGAAACTTGAATCGTGTACTATATATATTTACATCCGAACAATATGTTTCAAGTGTGAATAAGCCCAGTTAGGTGCAAGACATTAACAGTAGAGAAATCCTCAGTTCTTTTTGCTAATTAGGTGGCGACGTCAGTTTAGGTTATAACAAGTTAAAAAGTTTTAATAGTGTACTGTTTTTTTTAAAGCCTCTAAACTAAACAAATCATTTGCTCCAAAGCCCTTCAAGTGGGGACACGATTATCAATCTATTCATTGTCGTTTATCCACATAATAGAAAATTTCCACACCAATATCCTTCAAAATATAAAGGTTGGTGGATTGTGATTTGGAATTCCATGAAGTTCACTCCTTTTGGCTTTCACAATTTGTTTTTGAATAGTATTTTTTAGAGTTGGCGTTTGTTGGTATGGCTAAGATTGGTCAAAGGATTCATGCAGGAGGCGCTTCCTCTTAGGCCTTTGATCAATCAGAGTCTGCAGCAGCCTCTGTATAAAGCATGTATTGGGACCCAAAAGAGATTAGGTGGGAAGTTGCAGTCAACACCAACCAAACTTGATGCATATAAATACAATAAGCTATACCAACTAGCGTCAAATTCTTACATAACCAAGCCTCAAATCAGAGTCTACGAGTAAACAGTACAAGACTATCAACAAGCTTGAAAGATTGACCGGCTGAGAGAGGGAGAAAGATGCATTTGTGTCGGCTCCGATTTTATTTGGTGTCAGACCCTGGTCAATGTTTTGCATCAGATCCCGCTTTCATCTGGGCCAGAATCCAACCGGGGGTAGCTTTTGCATGTAAAAGCATGCTACTATTTTTCTCAGGAACGTGTGCTACAGCGTATTTCAGATCTAGAAAAAAATTTGTTCAATCCGAATACAGATCTCAATTGCTTGTCAGTTTTCTACATTTGGATTTAGATGTTTTAAATCAATTTCATTTTCTTTATAGGTTTAAATGGCCCATGAACGACGGGAATTTGCAAGCTGGAGAACAAGATTTGGGCATGGAGTAAAAGAATTTTCAGACAAAATAAAGCACAGGAACTGAGCAGCTTGCATTGTGATTTTTCAAGTTAACTGGCATCCGTATCTTTAGTTGAGTCGGTTGTAATTTGGACTTAGACATGAATTTGAATAGAGAAATAGTAGAACTGGATCCAAATCCATGTCCATAGTTCCAACTTCAACAATCAAATCTGATGAGGACACCCGTTTTAACGGTTGGATTTGTGAATGCTGCGTGGATCAAGTTTTCCTATCGGAAATTGGAAGCCATGCCCGGAAAGAGGGCGTACCCTCCAGTGGTTCAACAGGCAAAAATCCCAAAGGCAACCGCGGAAGAATTTAGTCCTGTATCGACGAGGAGGTGATATCGACACCCCCAATCGCTTCCTATATTATGAGCGAGGACCAAAAGTGTAACTCACGCAGCCGCGTGGTGAGCACAGAGCGAACTATTCTTTCGCCTTTTACTAAAGAATACCGTGTGCTCTCCACTAAAAGCGGCATACGCCTATTTTTGGAGGGTTTCTTCCCTTTGTGGGGAAAAGCCCTAACATTGTTCAATTTAAATTTCTTATACTTGGCCAAGCGCCTTCTTGGCCTCCAATTTTTATGCTTGCTTTTCTTGTTCGTAAGTTAACCATATCAGGTGGGATCGGGCGAAGGAATAAAACTTTAAATACTAGATCCAGATCTGGATGATATTTTGAGGCAGATTTGAGTCCTATATCTGAATGTACGTATCGGTGGATTCTCAACAAAGAGTGAGAAATCTGCAATTTATGCAAATAAAATTCTTTAATTTATCAGATTTGTCCCTCTAGGTGTGTTCTTTGGCGTTATTTGCAATGTATTAATCACTATGTTCTTGGGCAGAGATAAAATCTTCAAATAAAATATGGTATTTTTGAAAGTAAAATTATATGCCACCTGTTATTTTTATTATTATATTTTCATATTTACAAACTAGATGGTGTCAGATAGGGCTGACGACATATGGTATATATGGGTTTTACCTGTAAAACTTGTATAATTATAAACTAAAAGAAAGTATATGAAAAACGCCAAAGTATATAAAGTAGACATTACGGGCTTCGGGCAAGTTTGGAATCTAAATGATCTCACATGAGAATATACTTATAGACTACCACCCAGTTTGAGTCCAACATAAAACTATAGCGGATCACGTGTATGTTCATGGCTACATTTTGGTATGGCTGGTCCAAATCCAGACACAAGATTATTAAGCCTAACGTGGGATCAAAATCTAGATCTTATGAGAGCTAAGTTGAGCCCTGACCTCAGTATCTATGTGACCTTAGATTTTTATATGCAAGTGAGTATAAGACTGTGCGTTTTAAAGAACAAAGAGATAGAAGTTTATATAATACAGATGCAACTGCTTAAAGGTTTTGTTCCAAGTCCATCTCTTTCCTTCTTTTGACGGAAAAAGAGGATTTGGTCTTGAAAATCTCATAAAAGGTGGGGTTGTATGTAGTCTTGATCTGGGTTTTCAATGGCTGTCAGTTCTAATGCGTACTGAATTTGAGTCCATTCCTGACCTGGATCCAATCCATTTGCAACTCTATTGAAGTCCTATGGACCAAAATTTCTTATTTACCCGCATTTAACTTTTATTTATGCAAAGGAAATGAAATACCAAAATTTCTACAAATATCGTTAGGAAGCATTCAAATGATTGTGGATCTTTGACAAGATTCATGGACATGGGTACTACGGTATGGGCCTCATGCTATGGTTTATAGTCATATCTCAGACCCGAAACGTTCAAAATGATTCCTAAGTTGAACTTTTTGGCCATCCCTGGCCCAAATGGGTTGGGTCCGGTCAGCGAGTTGCCTCCTTTTTGTTGATGTGCTTAGAAAGCCAATTCTGTATCGACTTGAATGCATCAGCTGTCCTTAAATTAGGCGCACGTTACTGAACCTTTGTATTAAGTCCTGTATCGATGGAAGGAAGATAGTGATGGTTGGTGAGAGGCCTATAAAAGAGAGCCAACTGCATCTGTTAAAATCATACCTTTCTCGGCCTTTTGGCTAAGATCAAGTGTAGTATCTGTTCTTATCAGTTTAATATCTGATACGTGGTCCATGTGACCACACGATATTAAATTAATTTCTTGTGGGGGAAGTTGGCCACCACCAGTAGCTTGCTACTGGGGCTACTTCGAGCGTCGCCCATGCGTTGCACTACTGCAAGGGCCTGGCGCACCCCTACCAATTCTTCAATCAAATTTTCATTATCATTAATCTACAATCTACTGCAAACGGTCTCTGAAGATGTTTTACCTTCTTGGCCAGTCGAGGAGTTTGACGGCGAAAGGGAAACTACTGTGGCCTCCAAAGGGCAGAGCTTGAATTCCGCTTCCCGAATGTTCCTGAAGAGAACGTTTCCGTCCATTTTGCTATTAAACAGAAGAAAGATTTGAGCATTGAAGTGAAATGTAACAAAATCAAATGAGGAAAGGAATCGCAAGTGCAGGACTCTGAGACAGGCATTTCCAAAGATCAACCTCCCACACATTCATCCAAACGTCACAGAGCTCATACTCTGCAATTTGCGACAGCAGACCTACGTCTGATTGAGGAAAACGCAAACAGACAAGGACAGTTTCTCCAAGTCTTTCCAACACAGAAATAGATGCAGAATGAAACATAGCTTTTTTTTTTTGGTACATAGAATGAAACATAGCTTTTCGCACTCGAATTTTCCGATCGTCCAAACCTTCCGCCACGATTGCAAGCTGAAACAGGTAAAGAACCTTTCGAAAGCTCAGAATTGTATTATTTTACCGTGAATTTTAATAAGACGAGGGTTGTTCCTGTGAGAAACGATTCCTGCACAGACTATAGATAAACGGATACTCTCAAATTAACTGATAGGTAGCTTAGTCACTGCATCGAAAGATAAGAAAATAACTATCTTCGCCAATTGGATTACGATTTCAGAGACGCACTTCCCTCCCGAATCGCGCAAAATGAACTTGAGTGTTTTCAGCCTTTTGATAAGGTTAGGGTCGGCGCATCTAGTCGGTTACACGATAATCAAGTTTAGTGAGTGGCAGACGAGATATAATAACTTTATCCGGGTGCACGAAATGTTTCTCTTACTTTTCTCATCGAGTAAAGTGAGTAGGAGTATGGACAGCGGTAGCTGGTCAACCATACTACCAGTAGGGGTGAACAATGAGTCGAGCTATGACTCAAGTGAGTTCGAGCTGCATCTTATGTTGAACGAGTCAAGCCCGAGTTCACGAGCCGACTCGTTCAACCAATTGAGTCGAGTTCAAGTTTAGTCTTATGAACTCGTTAAAGTTCGACTCGGCTCGTGATTAAAATACCGGTTCAAAATCGTCTCTAGCGAGAAGCGGGAAATGAAAAGTTTAAACTTTTAGTTTTAGGTTTTGTTTTCGTTCTCCCTCTCTCCACCTCTCTGTCTCTCATCTGTCGTCGTCTCGAAACTTCTCCCTCCTTCTCTTCTCCGGCAGGCGGCAGCTCTTTTCGTCTTCTCGCTGGTGACCTTGGTAAAACACTGGCAATTGCGGCAGGTCTGTCCATTTTCTCCTTGTTAGATTTTGTCATTTTAATATGAGTCATTCGCAATTGTGGGGCTTATAGTTTGTTTGAGCTGATGTTGTTGCTTCTAACTGTGGTTATTTGTGCTTTCGTTTATCTTCCTTATATTTAACTGTATTTTTCACATTGATTTTGTCATTTTTCTAATTAATTTCAACATTTAGGTGGTACTCGACTTTTCTTGGTTTTTTTGGTTCTTTCTTTGTGTAGTTGTGTATTTATAGTTGTGAATATCTGGTGTCATTCAATCGAGTATTCCCTGGAGTTTACTTTCTAAACATTTTGTAGGTTCAGACAACGTCGTTTGTTTGATATATAGCTTTGTGGTTAACAGGAAATTGATGCCTCATGAAGGTCCAGTGCCTCTGTTTGGCAACAGTTATTTGTCAGTTATGTAGCCTTCCAATTGAATGAGCTGTTCCTGTTTGCATGATTGTCTGTAATAAGGTCAATTCTAAATGAAATTTGGGAACAAATTTTTGTTCTGGGAATTGAGATTGATTCTATTTGAACATGCTATTCATGCTAGCCGATGATTACTTATGATCTTATTATGGGAACATACAGTTTTGCTGACGTTTGTTTTGTAATGAAACTGACTTTTTTGAATAAGCTATCAGCCTATCCCACTTAACGTTCTGTTCCACGGTGATCCTTAGCAGATTTTTGGTTTTTTTAAGCATAAATAACAATTCATGCAATTTAGTTTCCTGGATGCAGTTAGTGCTATTGATAAGGAGAACTATGTCCCCACAAGCATCGAGGTGATATTCTTTTGATATGCAGTTCTCTGGGAGCTGTTGCATCTAACACTTCTAGCTATTTTGGCTTCAATTAGAATATAGTTCTCTAAGTGTGATCTTTAACAGTGCTCATGTTGTGTTTAAAATGTATTTTCAGGTTTCTGCTCATGTAAGAGAGGTTCTGGATACTTTCCGTGTTGCAGCTGAACTCGGGAGTGAGTCATTTGGAGCATATGTGATTTCTATGGCCTCCAATGTACACATTCTTGCATTTTGCTCAATCAGTGTTTGAGTTTTTAGTTCCTGTTCTTGTTTGTCTATCAGATGTACGTATGTTTTCGTTTTGTATTGTTGCTGTACAGGCTAGTGACGTTTTGGCAGGTGAGCTACTTCAAAAGGATGCAAGGCTCACTGTCAGTGGGGAGCTAGGCCGAACTTGTGCAGGGGGAACGTAAGATATCTACTCTCTCTCTCTCTCTACACAGATTATATATATATATATATATATATATATATATATATATATATATATATATATATATATATATATATATATATATATATATATATATATATATATATATATATTATTGAGTTGCAAATTGGAACTTAGATGATTAATGATTGAACAGGTTGTGTGACCATTGTTTGAGACACTAAACGATCTCCGTAGAGCTGGATCAGTTATCAGAAAATTGTTATCCATTGATTGGTATCGAGAACATATTATTCAAAATCACAATGGTCACCAAGAGGTAGACAGGTTACTTTTGCAAGTTTTTTAGTCTCAATTTAAATTCTGAACTAGCAAAGTTATTCTGTGTAGGTCTCAATTTATGTTTTTGTGCATCATTGGTTTGTTTTAATTTCTTTTGTTAACCATTTCAGGTTGCATCTTATGAATGTACCACACTAACTTGCATTCTGGGTGTGATTATTTTGTTAAGAAAGCTTGCTAACAGCTTAATCTTTCTCATATGACTGTAAGTCTTTTATCTAAGTGTAAATATTCATCATTAGTTATTGTGGACTTGTTAAATGCTTGTGATTTCCATTATACTAAGTGTACTTCGTCACAACCACAAAGCCATGCAGATAGTTATGGATACACAGATGAATCATGGGATTCATTTTTATCTACTTCCTAAAGCAGTGCATGTGTCTGTGTAGAATCATATTCTCCATGGAACCATGGAATCATAGTAGGTAATGTTGAAGGGGTATATGATGTCCACTGAGCTTTCATGGTTTATTATGTGGTCATTAATTTGACAAAGACTGAAGTCAAAATATTTGTTTTACTCAAGATTGAGTATCGAGGGGTCAGTATAATACATGAGTCTATTCGGGTAGTCCGTACTGACAATGGAGCTTTATGTGGTTCAATTTAGAACACAATAGCATGTCAATGTGGCAATAGGATGTCCGGTTGCTTGGGAAACACTACATTTCATTCATACAGAAGTGTTTCGTTGTCAGACAGAAGTGTTTTCACTGTACACTTTCATGCACGGAATTCTTGTGTGAACGTGTGAACATGGGCACACAGTTTTCTCACATATAGAATAAAATTTACAACACTTGCTTATGCTTTAGTTTTTGGACCTCGAGCTTCTCATGTCTCTTCTACAATCAGATAGGTATCTTCTATGTTTTACAAGCTTAAGGGAATATATATATTATATATATATATATGTATATATAATTATTAGAAGAATTATCTTTCATGAATTATGATCTATTACTATTACTGCTTCACTTTAAACTGTCATGGGTGAACATGTCTGATAAAAACATCTGCCATTGGCAGCGCATACTTTTCAGCTTGCAATCAAATTTAAGCGTTCGTTAGTTACTGTCGTTTTCACCGGAAATTGACTCTATTCGGTTTCACCTGATATCAACATGGCCATGTCCTTTTCCTGTCTTGTATGATGACATTTAAACAGTTATCATTGATATGTTGCTTTCAGAAACTGGAGCAGGTTGAAAGAGTGGAGATTTTGGAGACATCCCTATCAAGAACAAAGCGTTCCTCCTGCTGATGTCCGTAGAGATGATGTCTCCCAAGATGTTTCCGATGGCGAATTATGTATCATCTGCCTCATGGATGCATGAGATTTATTTAGGGAATGAATATATGTAGCAGCATGTTACTAAAGTAAGATATTTAGTTTCTTGTAGTTCAAATCTCAACGAAAGAAGATGTCTTAGGACAATGTATTGTTGTTGGTTTGCACTGTTCATTAGAATGTACATCATGCCTAAACTAAACGTGTTAAACGAGTTAAATTATGCCTAAACGAGCTAAACAAGTTAAATTATGCCTAAACCAGCTAAATGAGTTAAATTACGCCTAAACGAGCTAAACGAGTTAAATGAGACATAACCCTAAACAAGTAAATGCCTAAACTAAACGAGTCAAGCGAGTCGAGCTTGAGCTCATGTTAGGGAACTCGACTCGAGTTTGAGCTCGAGCTTTTTGAGTCGAGTCGAGCTCGAGCTGGGCAAGCTCGGGCTCGACTCGGCTCGTGTGCAGCCTTAACTAC
Organism: Nymphaea colorata; assembly: GCF_008831285.2. NCBI lineage: Eukaryota > Viridiplantae > Streptophyta > Magnoliopsida > Nymphaeales > Nymphaeaceae > Nymphaea > Nymphaea colorata. The sequence continues at coordinate 16,738,852 of NC_045141.1, forward strand.
AAGTCACCTGGCCCGGTATAGAGCAACTAGAACCAGATTTAGGTATGGAGTAAAAAAGTTTAAGCCAAGACCAAACAGAGATCTGAGTAGATTACTTTGTGATCTTTTAAATTTGGTGGGATTTGGGTCTTTAGTAGAGTCAGTTGTAGTTTGGACTTGGACATGATTCAGAATGCAAACGTACTAACACTGGATCCAAATTTGTTCACATTCCTGTCGGCATACAAACGTACCACATGGACCTTCCCCTAGTGGTTTTAAAAATACAAGATAAAAAGTAGATATGATGGACCGCCTCCTAAGTTTGGAATGTAATTGACCTCACATATTGGAAGCCACAAGAAAGTTTAAGCATCATGCATTTTTAGTACCACACCTCGAAATTCCATTGTTTTTTGTCTATCCCCTTTATCATTCTGTGTTGTCCATAAACATGTCATGCTATACAAAAGGACACATGGATTTAAAAACCCTGAATTAAGAAGTCCCAACATGTTGTCTCCGGAGGGCTTGTTGGCCGAGTTGGCGTAAAGTTCATCTATCGCAGAAAGGAATATTTCAAAAAAGTTATATGATGAAAAGATAAACGCAGAAAGTGTGAGCCAGAGAACATCATAAATCCTGTTAAGATGACGTCAAAGCAGACACTATAAGGTCCAATACGCACGGGGTTGAGTGCGCTTTCAAAAGTTGTCATATAGATCCTAACAGAGTTGCTGCTGTTATCTCCACTTCAGAATAGCTTCGGCTTTCAAAAGCAGTGTTACTAAATTATAAGTCTGTAGGAGCTTGTAGATTTAACTGGGTGGCTTAAAGAATGGCTTATACATATGCAGAATCTTCAGTGCTTCAGTATTTCTAGTATTGTTTTCCTTGGGTACCCCTTTGGTTAAAAGGCATGCGAAGTGTATCTAATTCACGAGGGCCGATTGATGACGGCCTGATATTTCTTCACTGATTTGCTCTATTTTCCCTGTCTCTGCTGCATCATTGACAAATGACAATTCGTCCGTTTCTGTTTTACGCACAGATGATCTAAAAGGCGGCAAACTCCAATTTGTTTTTGTTCTTTCACTTAGAACATACACTACAGCATATAAATGAGGCATTGGTGATCTTCGAAACGTTCGTTTCTCCTGATAAAATGAATCTGCTGATGTTTTTCTAAGAAGAACTTTACTACAACTGATGAGGTGAGGACTGCCCGTTTTAATGATTTGATTTCTGTATCCTGAGTCGATCCAAATGTGCACATCCCTGCAGAAAATGGAATCCAAATGTGCACATCCCTGCAGAAAATGGAAGCTATGCAGGAAAAATGACTTTTGCTCAGGGGTTGAAGAAGTAAAGATCTCAAGGGCAGCCGCGGAAGAATTTAGTCCTGTATCGACGAGGAGGTGATGTCGATATCCCCAATCGTTGCCTATATAGTGAGCGAGGACCGATAGAGGAACTTACGCAGCCGCGTGGTGAGCACAGAGCGAACTATTCTTTCGCCTTTTACTAAAGAATACCGTGTGTTCTCCACTAAAAGCGGCATACGCCTATTTTTGGGGGGTCTTTTTCCTTTCTGGGTAAAGCCCTAACATTGTTCAATTTAAATTTCTTACACTCGCCCTCTAAGCGAAGTGCCTAGCTCACCTTTTATAGTACGTAATTCTAGCGTCGTAAGTTGTTATTACCAGGTGAAATTGCGCGTAGCTTTAAAACTTTAAATACTGGATCCAGATCTCGATGATAGTATGGGGCAGACTTGAAATCTATGTATGGGTGGAATCTCATCAAAGAGTGACAGAAATTTGCAATTTATGCAAATGAAACTCTTTAATTTATTAGGGTATCCTTCTAGGTGTGTTGGATTTTTTTCTCCTGTTCTTTGGCGTTATTTGCAATGTAACAAACACTATGTTCTTTGGCTGATATAAAATATTCTAATAAAATATGGTATTTTTGCAAGTAAAATTATATGGCACCTGTTATTTTTATTATTATATTTTTTATACTAACAAAGTAGATGGTGTCAGAAAGGGCTGACGATGTATGGTAATATACCGGTTTTGCCTGCAAAACTTGTATAATTAGAAACTAAAAGAAAGTATATGAAAGACGTAAGATTAATTGCAATTAAAAATATAAAGATAAAAGTAGACATTACGCGGTTCAGGCAAGTTTGGAATCTAAATGACCTCACATGAGAATATACTTTTAGACTGCCCAGTTTGAGTCCAACATAGAGCTACTGCTACAGCGGATCACATGCATGTTTCGTGGCTACATTTGGGTAATGGCTGGTCCAAATCCACACACAAGATTATGAACCCTAAGGCCGAACCAAAATCTAGATCTCATGAGCTAGAGTTGAACCATGACCTCACTATCTATGTGACCCTAGATTTTATATAGAAGTGAGTATAAGACTATGCATTTTAAAGAAAAAAGAGAGAATTTTATACAACACGGATGCAACTGCTTAAAAGGCTTTGTTCCAAGTCTATCACTTTTCTTCTTTTGACAGCAAAAGAGGATTTGGTTCTGAAAGTCTAATGGAAGATGGGGTTGTATGTAGTTTGGATCTAGGTTTTCAATGACCGTCAGTTTCTAATGTGTACTGAATTCAAGTCCAGTCCAACTTCTGATGCATTTTGCTGAACTGGATCCAATCCATTTGCAACTCTAATGAAATCCTACGGACCAAAGTTTCTTCTTTACCCACATTCAACTTTTCTTTATGCAAAGGAAAGGAAATATCAAATTTTCTACAAATATCGTTAGGAAGCATTCAAATGATTGTAGATCTTTGGCATGATTCATGGACATGGGTACTACGGTATGGGCCTCATGCTATGGTTTATAGTCATATCTCAGACCCGAAACGTTCAAAATGATTCCTAAGTTGAACTTTTTGGCCATCCCTGGCCCAAATGGGTTGGGTCCGGTCAGCGAGTTGCCTCGTTTTTGTTGATGTGCTTAGAAAGCCAATTCTCTATCGACTTGAATGCATCAGCTGTCCTTAAATTAGGCGCACTTTACTGAACCTTTGTATTAAGTCCTGTATCGATGGAAGGAAGAAAGCGATGGTTGGTGAGAGGCCTATAAAAGAGAGCCAACTGCATCTGTTAAAGTCATACCTTTCTCGGCCTTTTGGCTAAGATCAAGTGTAGTATCTGTTCTTATCAGTTTAATATCTGATACGTGGTCCATGTGACCACACGATATTAAATTAATTTATTGTGGGGGAGGTTGGCCACCACCGGTAGCTTGCTATCGGGGCCTCCTCGAGCGTCGCCCATGCGTTGCACTACTGCAAGGGCCTGGCGCACCCCTGCCAATACTCAAGTCAAATTTTCTTTTTAAGAGAAGCCTGTTTAGATTTGAAAAATTTTGAACTTAGTTACTGTTAATCATTAACTACAGAGAAAATGTAATCGACAATGCACCTCAATCGGCCGACAGATCAAAGCGAAATTTCAAGGTAAAGCACCTTAATCTCAATCTTAGAAAATGGATGACCAGTTGCACCGAGGACGCCCGCCGAGTCTCTGAAGATGTTTTTCCTTCTTGGCCAGTCCTAGGAGTTGGACGCCGATAGGGAAACTACTGTGGCCTCCAAAGAGAAGAGCTTGAATTCCGCTTCCCGATTGTTATCGTTTCCGTCCATTTTGCTATTAAACAGAAGAAAGATTTGAGCATTGAAGTGAAATGTCACAAAATAATCAAATGAGGAAACGAATCGCAAATGCAGGACTCTCAGACAGGCATTTCCAAGGATCGACCTTCCAATGTCTTATCTCTTTTATCATTATCTTTTGTCCATAAGCATGTATAAAAGCACATGTGTATTTAAAAACCTGAATTAAGTCCCAACATGTTGTCTCCGTAGGGCTTGTTGGCCGAGTTGGCCTGAAATTCATCTATCGCAGAAAAGAATGTTTCAAAAAAGTTATATGATGGAAATATAGACACACAAAGTGTGAGCCAGAGAACATCATAAATCCTGTTAAGATGACGTTCAAAGCAGACACTATAAGGTCCCCAATGCACACGGGGTTGAGAGAATGAGAGCGCCTTCAAAAGTTGTCACATAGATCCTAACAGAGTTGCTGCTGTTATCGCCACTTCAGAATAGCTTCGGGTTTCAAAAGCAGTGTTAATGAATTATAAGTCTGTAGGAGCTTTAGATTTAACTGGGTGGCTTAAATTAAAGGATGGCTTGTACACATGCAGAATCTTCAGTACTTCAGTACTTGTAGTAGTGTTTTCCTTGGGTACCCCTTTGGTTAAAAGGCATACGAAGTGTATGACTTTCAAATCAAAAAGGTCTTCTCAAGTAGAGATGTAACGTTCAATGCAACATAATGTCGTATAATGCAAGAGCTATCTAATTCACGAGGGCCGATTGATGACGGCCTGATATTTCTTCACTGCTTTGCTCTGTTTTCCCTGTCTCTGCTGCATCATTGACAAATGACAATTCGTCTGTTTCTCTTTTACGCACAGATGATCTAAAAGGCGACAAACTCCAATTTGTTTTTGTTCTTTCACTTAGAACATACACTACAGCATATAAATGAGGCATTGGTGATCTTCGAAATGTTCGTTTCTCCTGATAAAATGAATCTGCTGATGTTTTTCTAAGAAGAACTTTACTACAACTGATGAGGTGAGGACTGCCCGTTTTAATGACTTGATTTCTGTATCCTGAGTCGATCCAAATGTACACATCCCTGCAGAAAATGGAAGCTATGCAGGAAAAATGACTTTTGCTCAGGGGTTGAAGAAGTAAAGATCTCAAGGGCAGCAACAGATGAATTTAGTCCTGTATCGACGAGGCGGTGTTGTCGATATCCCCAATCGTTGCCTATATAGTGAGCGAGGACCGATGGAGAAACGTACGCAGCCGCGTGCTGAGCACAGAGCGAACTATTCTTTCGCCTTTTACTAAAGAATACCGTGTGTTCTCCACTAAAAGCGGCATACGCCTATTTTTGGAGGGTTTTTCCTTATTTTGAAAAACCCCATCATTTATACGTTTAAAATCATTCGTTGTAGATGGTTATTTCATATCAAGTTTATTTATACTCATAGCTAGTCTCTTTTGTTCGGTTAGGTTCCTTTGTAAGCCTTTCGGTGTTTTCCCTCAAATGTGTCGTGTACTCTGTCCTTCCATTGATATGATGATTTAATGATGGAAATAGATGTAATCATTGTAAAGATAAAAGTAGATATTGTGGGCTTCGGGCCCTGGGTTTGAAATCTAGAGGACCTCACAATGCTCACATGAGAATTTCCTTCTGACTACTGCGAGCTAGAGTTGAGCCTGGACCTCAGTCTTTGTGGCGACCCTAGATTTTGTATGTGAAGTTGAAACTATGAAATTTAAAGGACAAAGAGACAACAAATTTTTACATAATATGGTTCTAACTGCTATGGTTTTGTTCCATTTATTTTCTTCTTTTGACGGCAAAAGAGAATCTGGTTTCGAAAACCTAATGGAAGCTTGGGTTGTAAGTAGTGTGGATCAAGTTTCGAGGATGCTGTGAATTTCTAGTGTATACCGAATCTTCGTCCAGTCCAACTTCTGATTCATTGTGATGTACTGGATCCAATCCATTGACAACCCTAACGAAAGACCAAAATTCGCTCCACCGGAATGCGTACATGTAACTTTGGTATTTCTACAAATATCGTTAGGAAGCATTTAAATGGATATTGGGATCATGGGTACTACGATGTTGCCCTTATGCCATGGTTTATAGTCATATATATCTTAGACCCGAAGCATTCAAAATGCTGCCTAACTTGGCCTAAATGGGGTTGGATCCGGTTAAAGAAACGCACTGTTTTTTGTTGTTCTAGAGATCCAATTCAAAATCAACTTCAATGCATACAGCCGTCTCAGATTTGTCACTTGTTAGAGATTTCTTTTTTTTTTTTAGTCCTGTATCGATGAAACCAACAAAGTTAAGGGTGGTGGGAGGCCCATAAGAGCAGACTAACCACCTGGGTGAACAGCATACCTTTCTCGGCCTTTTGGCTAAGATCAAGTGTAGTATCTGTTCTTATCAGTTTAATATCTGATACGTGATCCATGTGATCACACGATATTAAATTAATTTCTTGTGGGGGAAGTTGGCCACCACCAATAGCTTGCTATTGGGGCCACTTCGAGAGTCGCCCATGCGTTGCACTGCTGCACGGGCCTGGCGCACCCCTACCAACCTCTCAACTCCAAATTTTGTCTTTGCTTATAATTTCGTTTGCTTTTGTTTTCTAATAATGTTTTCTTCATGCTTTCAAAACAACATAAGGGATGGAACACAATCGGTTTTCAGCGTTTTAACCAGGCTTGGTTATATTTTTCTTATGTGATTAGAGTTGGTGTTTTCTTGTAAAATTCTCGATGAATGAAACTCTTTAACAATTTAGTCAAGGTTTCTACAACTCAAACAATCTGTTCTCTTGCATAACTAATTGTACTTTTTGTGTGTGTTTTGACGGTTGCTCAAGTGAATTTCACAATGACAATTCGTTGAGACATTTTAACAAACTTTTGCCAAGCAGCAAGCAGTTTTCCTTAGCTGTGATCGCCAGCAGGAGTTTGAGGATGCTCAACTTAGTGGCTTCAAGAGCCTCTAGCTTGAGACCCAATTCGTGCATGCTCTTCTTCTAGCATTGAAAGGGAGGCATAGAAGCAAAAGCATGGAATTGACTCACAACTCCAACAATTCGTTTCCCGCGGACGGCTGCTGTGGGTTCCCTGAAAAAGAATGTTCACAGAGAAGAAAAAAGAAATGGCTCCTCACCGTAGGAAAGGGGAAAGCCGGAGATTGTGGAACGATCTATGATCGATGCTCAGTCAAACTCCTGCGACCCCCCATTCTTTGAGCTCCCGTCCCTCCATGGGAAGCATCAGATCGACGACATACCTCAATGGCCGGACAGTGATTTCCCATGAGCATCGTATCCTTAGCAGAGAGTTGTGTTCAGTAGCAGATTCATGTAAATTATCTGACCGAATCAACAAGTTACCTGGAGAGCAAATTCGCAGGCAGAATGAATTTCGAGATCCTCCTAGCAACAGATGCATATACTTTGCAGCAGTCCTCACCATTTGCAGCTACTGCAACTTTACTATAATTAGCACTCGAGGAAGCTATGCTGATGTGCACTCTGATTTCCTCACTCCATTTCCACCTGCACCGTTCTATGCCCAGTTGAAGCCAAGGTGCCAGCTTCCATGTCTCGCTACCCGATAACTGCATCGATGGGACGAACTCCATGCAGCTAGTCCACACCTTAACAGGGGGAGAAATTCTCTCGTCATTGTGTTTGCAAGTCCAACGGTTAGATGCATAAAAGATAACACTTTCACCGCGTATTGAGCATGAATTCCAAGCTTTCACTCACTCCGACTTTGCATAAATCTCCAACTGTTGGACGCCTCCGGCTGCTGCAAGAACTTGGAAACCATGCATGCAAAGAGGAATTTCCGTTTCCTGTGCCTCGAGTTAGACTTCGTAACGCAAATGGGAGTTTTAGTCCTGTATCGGTGGAAGAAGTGAATTGATGGCCCACTATCACCTATATAAGACGGCGACGGGACGTTGATGAATTTCACGCAGCCGCGTGGTGAGCACAGAGCGAACTATTCTTTCGCCTTTTACTAAAGAATACCGTGTGCTCTCCACTAAAAGCGGCATACGCCTATTTTTGGAGGGTCTTTTCCCTTTTGGGGAAAGCCCTAACATTGTTCAATTTAAATTTCTTACTCTCGCCCTAAAAGGAATGTGCCTAGCAATTCTCTCTTAAGGTTTTTAGGCTCCATTTTTTTTCCTTTACTAACTCGTTATTTTAGCGTCGTAAGTTAGTATTAGCAGGTGGAATTGGGCTTAGCTTTAAAACTTAAATACTAGATCCAGATCTGGATGATAGTATGAGGCAGACTTGAGTCCTAGATCTGAATCTATGTAAGGGTGGAATCTCATCAAAGAGTGATAGAAGTCTGCAATTTTCTAAAAATAACTCGGTGGAAGGATTGGATTGGACATTTGAAAGGGATCCAGAAAATCGCCTCAATTGTTCTTGCAGATCCAATTGGATCTCTGTTGGTCTCGAACATGACGAGGCTCCCGGACCTCGCCCAGGACAAATACCATGCTGGAGGCTTCAGACTGTTGATGAGATTAAAAAATAAGCCGGATATATGCATTCGATTCGCATGTGCATTCCATTGTCATTTGAGACAGATTCAAAGGGAGGACGACTTGTCTTGACGGGATATCCATTTGGATCCAAGGAAGTATATCTGCATCCGAAGATGGGAAGGACTACATATATGGTTTAGCGGGAGAATGGATCCAAGATTGTCACTAAATGTGTGTAACATCTCAAAAATTTGGTGAGAGATCTTCAAGGGCTTATGAAAGAGTCGTTAAAGTAGTTGGGTGTCTTGATCCTAACCTTTTACCGCTTGAAACCTCAACTGCAGAGAGTAGGTTTGGATCCATTGGATCAGGGGCGCATGCTCGAGAATAAGTCGGGTCATGGTGTCAGGTTCAATACTAAAGTTCACAAATACAGTAAAGAGGTAATCATTACAATAAGACTGACAAAAGAAATGCTACTGAGTCAGATTTATCTATCTGGTGACTTATTCAAATGCAATCACAGCAGTTCCTTTACAAGAATAAAATGTAGTTGGATGTTGACTAGGTATTAGTTTTCTATTCAAGTTCAGACTCAAACCTAATGTGCGGTCCAGCTAAACCACAATCCCGATACATACTTGTGAAAGTATCATATTTTTGGCATTCTGTTTTGTTAGAATTGAATATGAGTTGAATACCAACTTCTGTAAGTCATTGTGATTAAAGATAAGGCTTGAGAAAGTGATAGATCCAATCCATTTAGAGGAAAGGTGTTCATTGACCCTACCTTTTCAAGCTTGCAGCTTGTCTCAATAGAAATTTAGATCGCAGAGATGGATCCAACGCAGACCACTTGGTAAACACAGAAGCTATTGTAAATCTGATCTACCACCATTATTTTCAATTTTCGAATGTACTTTAGTTTTAAATACTCAACCGTGTTCTTGGTATCAAAGATACAATTCGACAGTGAAGATCGATGGTATTAAAGACATTACTGCACAGGCATCGGGGTATCCCCTACCAAATTTTAATCTAAATTTGTTTGTTTAATTTTATTGGTTGAGCAGTAAAGATGGAATATGGAACCAGCTGAATTCGGATTTCTGGTTGCCGTTTATTCATCTTACCATGCCCGTATAAATCGGTACAGCTTCATCATTCTCGTGGTCTTGGCTAGAACTTGACAGAAAGGAGAGGAACTAGATTGAAGATTCATACTTACAATCCTGATATTGATACTATCAAGTTGATAACTTCTCCAGTTTCTGTAAATAAACGGCATCATCTTCCCGTTGCTTAAATTGAGCACAGTTGATGTTCCCCTGTTCTAAGGCTGTATAATCGTTGTATTTTTTCTTGATTCATCGATTGATAAAGGACAGGGAGCCATATCCCAGAAGACTTGCTGTAGTGCTTCACATCCTTTATAAGTCTGTCAAGATTCTTTGTAATTTTACATACGAAATTAAACCTTACACTTATATTAGAATCGGTACAGCTACTTCAAAATCTTGTAACAAAACATATCTCAAACCGTTTAATGGGACTCTCTGGGAGAAGGAAGAATGCCCACTGTTAATTTATCCGGTGTCTGACTGTTTTTCGCAAGTTCAACCACATAAACATGATCGTATTGAGAAGTTCAAGACTCTATACTTCAAGATGAAAGACCCAGAAAGCCAATATTTAAACTGGATTTTAAGACAAGATCAACTTCAGACCACTAATTTTTTGGTGGACTTGTAAATTCCGAGCTACTAAAAAAAAAAAAAAAGATTTGAAGATATTAAAATCCAAACTAAGCTGTATGCGTAAATCCAATCAAGTTTATAGTACACAACTGTAGCAGTAATAAGGAATTTCAAAATGACAGAGAAATACAAGTTTATGTATATTGTTCCATTGTGATTTTGCTGTTTGAAGTCCGGCCCAACCCGTAACGAGTTTTTCTGGGCTGGATCCAATCCATTTGCAACTCTAACGAGAGCCGATATTCTACAAGTCCTTCTCTATCCGAAAACGTATGCTTAACTTTGGCCTACTCAAAGGAAATCGTATATCATTTTTTCTATGGATATTGTTAGCACAAAGTTTCACGGACATGTGCCTTGGTTTATGGTCACATGTTGGGGACAAAGCGTTCAGAACGGTCCCCGATCTGAAATTTTGGCCATCTTGGCTCAAATGAGTTGGATCTACTTAGAAATTTGAGTGCTTTCTTTTCCGGACCCGACTTAAATGTTCTCAGCTGTCCCAGATCATGGCAGACCCTTTTTTTTTAGTCCTGTATCGATGGAAGGGAAGAAAGTGAAGGGTGGTGGGAGGCTTATAAAAGGAAACCAACTACCACAGCTAAAATCATACCTTTCTCGGCCTTTTGGCTAAGATCAAGTGTAGTATCTGTTCTTATCAGTTTAATATCTGATACGTGGTCCATGTGACCACACGATATTAAATTAATTTCTTGTGGGGGAGGTTGGCCGCCACCGGTAGCTTGCTACCGGGGCCTCCTCGAGCGTCGCCCATGCGTTGCACTACAGCACGGGCCTGGCGCACCCCTACCAATTCTTAATTAAAATTTTTTTGTTATCTAATTATTATTTCTTTGATTAAACTTGCCTTGCCGTTGTGTATGTGTTCTAAATATTGTATGTGAGGTCGGTCCTACACCTCTCTAAATTATGAAAAACGCGATTTCTGTTGCTTTTATTTATTCAAATTCTCAATCATTAAAGAAATATGATATACCACCATTATTTTTCCCTAAATTGTAAACCCATAGGTAAATTGTGTTTCATTTCTAAATAATTAAGTTGTTGGTATTAAAGATATAATAGAATGGTGGAGATTGAAGTATTAAAGATAATATTTATTATCAAACGGGGTTTGCCTGCCACTACCAAGTTTCATCAAAATTATGTAAATTTTGTGTCCAGTTTCTTGGTTGAGTAGCAAACGTTTTGGATCCTGAACTGAATCCAAATTTCTGATTTCACCCCCATATTGGGTTTGAATGTTTTTCATCCTAGACCATTTGTTTAGCTTACTCTGCCGCATCAATCGGTGCAGCTACTTCCAGCTCGTATCAAGTCTGAAGATGCTTGAATTCATTTAGTAGGACTCGGTGGCCGAACTGGGTTGAGGCTAACAAGCCCGACCTCGATTCAGATTTGGGTGTTGATGTTAGGAACTAAACCGGATGGAAGAATGCACGCCATTAATTTAGCCGGAGTCAACTGTTTTTCGCTTGTCCAACAACCACGTAAATTTGATCAAAATGAGAAGTTCAAAACTATATATTTCCAGATTAAAAACCCAGAAATCCAGTATTTGAGTCGGATTTTATGACAATCAACTTCAGGCCATCAGTTTGGGTTGTCTTAGAACTATAGGATGAGTATGATGCTATATTAGCTAATTCCATACGAGCTGAAAGGGGAGCATGGACAGGATTTCGCGGACCAAACGGAGCCCACCTAAGCAGGGTCTTTTTACGACGCACCCAATCTGGTATAGGGTTTAAGTGGGATTTTGGCCATTGAATCGTCGCCCTTGGAGGTGGTGGAACACCGCTATCTGCGAAGGTAATGCTTCTGCAATCTCTCTTGAATGATTTTTGTCAGTTGAGAGTCACGTTCTTTCGTGAAATTTTAAGCCGATTCTGTTTTCTCCGTCCGGTTTTGCGATTTTGTGATTCAATGGTGAGAATCGTCCCTTCTTATTTCAAGATTTTGAGCACCAGCATATCCCTGCGCAACGGGGAGCCGTCACCGCTATGTTCCGCGAAGTTCTCTGGCTTGAATTAGGTGATATCTGTTGCTGAGCGAAACTTGTTCGACGAAATGATGGAGAGAAATGTCGAGTTATGGGATGGCTTCGTGGGTTTGCAGTGGCTTTGCACTTTTACATTGTCGATTCGCAAAATGAGTTCGAGGAGAGCCCCTTTTCTTGTGATGGGGAATGGGGGGCGTGGAAGTAATTGGTATACTGCATTTGTTAAGGCGGACAAGTCTGGGATTTTATCAAAGCCATTTTTTTTTATAGAGACAAATGAAAGAGGACAAGCGCAGAACGCGGCAATTCTTGTTTGGAGTTTTTTTAGATCGACTATGCGTGCGTTCCCTCTAAAAATTGGTTAACCATTAAAAGGTTGAAACAGATTCTGCACATATAGGCTCTTGTCTCGCTTTGCTCAATATTGGAAGGTGGATATGCTAATAGCCTCATAGTCCATTTGCTAGCGACATTTAGCCTCATAGTCCATTTGCTAGCGACATTGACAGTTCTTCTTTTCCCAGATTAATTGTTGTTGTAAGAGGGGATGATTGACGGGGATAAGAAGCTGTGTTCTGGTTATATACCAACCGAACATCTAACTTGCTCTTTCCTTCAGCTCTTGCAGTGCCAAATTCTTTGTCCCACTCTTACATCGTGAAATGCCTTATGATTTTTTATTTCCTTACTGAGAACAAAGGGCGGATGTATAATATGACTTCATGAACAACGGGAGCTTGATATTCTTGGAAACTTATCTCTATAGTTTTGATGTGAATCTTTTCTATTTTCTATTACTGCGCAGCGTATGCCTGTCACATGAAAACTTGACGTGTTAACCATAAAAAAGTACTGAAATTGAATTTGGTTGCAGGTGCATGAGGCGTTGTAAAAATGGCAGCTGGAATTGCTTCAATGTGTATGCCTGATTTGGCCCGCTCCAGACTTCTGACGGTCACATCGTTGAAATCCCCCCCATGCATTTCTTTCCGGCTACTCAAGGTTTATCATCTTTCCATTTGTCACAATTTTACAGTATACCTTCGCTATGCCATCAATTCTAGGTTGTCTTCAATACTCTATTTGCTTTTCTTTTATAAGCCCTATGTGTCTAAGCATATTAGTTTATAAATGAGGCTATCTCTTTCATGTTTTATGAGGTCTTTGTAACCCATTAAAATGAATTAATTGCTTGGGTTATGTGCAACCATGCATTGGCTTGCAGTTACTGTTCATTGACTCAAGTATATGTCCTGCATCACAGGATGTCGATAGAGTGAACTTTGTATTGCTCGCATGCACATGCATACTGGCAAATATTCACAGTGGTTCATGTAAACATGCATCTATGTTGAATTTGATATGATGAGTATATATGTGCTTGTGTTTCGTCAACTAGGTTCAACTACATCGATGAATGTTTTTATGTATCACTCAGCGTAGGAAGCACTTCAATTATGTGATTCTGTAATCAAAATGCTGGAAAAGATTAACGTTAGTTGTTTCTGAGGATAATTACAGCATTACAACAGTCGATTTAAGTAACAGAAAGCCATTTCCAACAAGCTTGTCCTGGAAATGGCGCCAAGCTGCCTGTTGGACACGATGCTGACACTACAGGTTGAACTCTTATAAATTTAAACCCATTATTAAGTTCTTTGACTCATAGTCGAGGTGCCAGCATTAATTTGATAGGAAATAAATAACATTGACAATCTGGCTAAACGTTTGAGAAGCATGTAATTACAGCCTCACAGGCTGCACAAATTGTAATTATGCCTGATAGAAGTTCCAAGTTTATGAATCAGAACAGAGAAAATTTTTGCTGAATATTCATGTCATTTTGTCTAATTGCGTTCTCTTCTCATTCTTGAAATTTACTTATTGTAACAGGACCCAGCATCCCGAGGGCTTTTATCTTGTTCAACCTCTCTGCTGCAATTCCAGAACTTGAGCTACACTGCACCCCGTGCAATAAATTCAGCTTTAGGACCTATGGAGGGCCCTGAGAAATTCAATTTCAGCCAGGCAGCTGATGCAGCGAAAAATTTGTGGGAAGGTTGCCCCCAACCTGTGAAGATTTTTCCGTGGAAGAAAGCTCTTGTCAGCTACTTGAACCTTATCTTTGGACTTGTTTATGGAGTGGTTAAGTACCTTTCTATACCTTTGCTGGCTATTTCATCACTAAGTGAGATGTCATACTGTGCACATGAGAAGAAAATGAAACTTATACCCATACCCCTATTAGCTGGAGCTGTTATGGCAGGAATTTTGAAGAATTCGATGGTTGAAGCCTCTCAGGACCTCGAGGTGAGGGTTATTTTTTCTTTAGGTCCTTATGCATATCCATTGTGCTGCTACCTGAAGTGACTTGTTTTGCATTAATGATTTATAGGGGGGAGATTTTCCATGGCATTTGTTGGCAATAGCGGTCTTCTTTCTGTTTCTCAAGCTACTTGGACCGTATTATCCATACTGGGGACGCATATTTATCCCCCACTTTGCTAATGGTGGACTGTGGAGAGTACTTTGGTTCACATTCATCTGGTACAGACAGCCTCGAGAATCATCAAAGAGAATGGACATATCTCTGGGAAATAACCAGTCGTTGTAGAAGATGCTAGTTGGCCGTCTTGGTTCCAGTGCAGGTTTTGTTAATGACAGCGTCATCCAGAGTAGTCATTGTACCTAATCGCATAATCTTTTTCTTCCATTTCCGTTCCTCGTTCTGCCTGCTGTCTTTTCAATACATGAGAAAGGGCGTGAATTATAACCTTTCACATTGCCTGGGGGCAGAGTAGCTGAAGGGGTTCTTGGAGTTTCATGTATCAGCTCTTACTGAAATTTAAGATGATCATATGGGGAGCTTGATGAGGAAGCCGAATGGTGCAGATAGATGTTAACGGACAGGTTAACTTCATGTTCTGTAGTTTGCTTTCCAGTGTGGCCCTTGAGGTCCTCTCTTTCTAAAGGGAATTACACCTAGCTTAAGCCTTGCACCGATGAAAACCTCTAACGCCTTTTGAATCACGGTCGTTTCATGTTAGGTGTCAAAATATGGATGCTCTGTAGCTAAAAAGTCTGAGCCTTAATGGAGTCCCAGTCATGTGTCACTTTTGGTCTTCTATCTCGCGTCCTCTTTTGGTCTTCTATCTTGCGTCCTCAACAACGAGAAGAAAGGACTAGCATAAACGCTTTTGAAACCCAGTAAATTAAGTAATTAACCACGTAAAACAAGCTCATTCTTTAGCGTTATGAAATTTTAAAGGAGTAAATCCGTTGAAAATGATAGTATCGGTGTGTCTGTGCGTGTGTGCATGCATACTCGTGAGTGTATTTGGTGGGTTGAGCCCTATATTGGATAGTTTGTTTCAACGTTTTGGGCAATAATCTGAACTTTCAACATTGACAGAATTATTTTGGGACAAAACTGTGATTATGCGTGTGCATCCATGCGGAACGGGTTAAGGAAAAAGGGGTGCTTGTGGAGCTTGCAAGATCACAAATATGCATGTAAGAAATGCAATTTCTATCTGTTTTTTGAATTCCGCTGCTGCTTAAAGCTAGTGGCATTTCCAATTTTGATGAAGGTAAACTTAATTAGGGGGTATCATAGTAAAAACATTACGGAATACATGATTCAGGAATACTAGTTTTTTATTTTAAAAACATGATATACTCATGAATGCTGTTGCTAGATCCAATAATCAACCAATAAATATAATCATATCATTTGTATTAACACAACAACATGGTGCGTTCTGAAATGCCTACTTAAGGGTGGGTTGCTGCTTCCCACAAGGTTTAGGTTTTGGGTTTTCTTGTTAATTTCACGCAAAGAGAAACCATGCGGCCGCCATTGGAAAGGAAGAACCGTTCAAAAAAGTAAACCATGAGACCAGAAGAAGCCATGGCTGCTCTTGAAAAATCTTTGCGGGATTCAGATGTTACAGTCCTTACTGTGGTCATGTGACCCGACCGTCAACTATCTCGGGTGCTGGGCTGAGAAAGTGTGACATGTACAGCGCCATTGTTGGTCCATTGGGGGCAACACTAACATGAATCAATGGCGATAGCTCCCCACTAAGGCTTGTCTTGTATTCCAGTATCACAGGTTCAGTGATATTCAGAACATATTCCTCCTAAAAAATGTATATAAAAGACAAAGAAGTTCTTGAAATTTTAGGAATTTTAGGCATGTGGCAGCAATATCTCAATGATACTACAAAATTGTTTCGTCTCCTCGATAAATGGCTTCTCCATATTTCTTCTTTTCTTTTTCCCATTTTATTTTCTTCTGTTCTCGAGATCATCCTGAGATTTACTACAAAACACCTGGAAACGGTGTTTTTGACTATGGTCCAAAGGTTTGGTTGGGCAACAATGATTCAATTGATCCTGATGCATAGCTCCTTGTTTCTAGTTATTATTATCAGGAAAGAAGACAGAGAAACACCCTCAGAAGCTCTAGCACTTAATCAAATTCATGCCTCCAAGTCATATTTCATGCCAATGCTACTGTAACACAGTACCAGTGGGTTGCAAGAGGCAGAAAGAGGGAACATTGCACCTAGGAATCCCCACAAAACGCTTTATTGGGATCAGGGCTAGTAGGACTTCCAAGGAAGCGGAGCTAGCAGAATCAGTCATATTAAATGCCTTTAAAAAGATTTTGGAGTACCGTATTAGATTCCAGTACTAGTGGGAACATAGAGAATCTTGAAAAATGCTGAACCCGAAGAAGCACAGAATTATGCTTTTAGAATGCTACTGAAAATTCTGAAAGTCTGAACTTCCTGTTCTCCCATAGTTTTAGGAGAAGTTATGCCAAGAAGAAACTTCTTCGCTTTGGCAGGGACTCCTGCACCATTAAAGCCTGCTCTTTCCAAAATCTAGCTGATAATCAAGTATCCTCTGCTGTTGTTGCTTGGAAACCTTCCTGTACATATTCTGCAGTCGCCATGCTCAATCATGCAAGGCACTTTCCTCGAATTTTCTGGAGACAAATTGGACTACCAACAAGTTCAAAAGCTAATCTTCTCAGATAATCTGCCTCCGCATGGGAGCTATGCTCAAGGAAGCAGCATCTGGCAGCTTTATTCATTTATTTAAGCACTTATTTTTCCGGAAACAAGGAACCTTCACAGCCTGTTTACCTAGTGGACCAAACTATGTAGCTTCATTTCGATCCACTTAGCAGTTGGCTCTGTAAGTACGCTGCAGCCCTGTCAGTTGCTGTCAAAGTTGTTTCTGAATAAGAACAGAACAGTTTCTGTGTGACTGAGAATTAAGATTGCATGAAATCCTTGAGTACCCTTTGAAACTGTACTGGTTCGCCACAAGCAGACAATGACGAAGTAGCTAAGCTCGTGCTGTTCAATCGGGACATGATGAACTGAGCATTCTGCTCCTGACTAGCGTCCAGATAATTCCAAAATGCTTTGTGGTCCTTATATAAGGATTATTAGTAGTCCAGATCAAGATTTTATATATTTATCACTGCCTAAGAGAAGTATATTTTGGATAAACATTCCTTTTACTGAAAAAAATTAAACCTTCACATCATAAAATGCATAGTGAGTTGTTGAGCTTTTGACAGTAAACATCAAGCATGCACATTACAGACATCTGATAGAAATCCTTGTTCCAGTAGGGCATGATCAACATAAAATGCACGGAACATGAAAAGCAATGGTTTGTAATTCAACTATATATATTTATGAACAGAAATCAGGTTGCACTAAGTTGATGTGCCCTTTCTTCTAACCGTCACATGTCAGTGCAATTTAAACCATTGATTTTGCACAACAAATAAGTACCTTATGAAGTATGAATGCTGGAAAATCAATGGTTTTACTTCTGAAGAAGTAGATTTTTCACAAAGGCAATTGTAATCACAAACAAAATTGAAATTGTTAATGCATAATATCATCCTCGAGTATTGCCATTTTCGAAAAAATGAAGTCATTTCGGGAGTGTCACTGTAATCCGTTGTCTACTAAAACGGAAGGTGGGGATTTTGCTTTTGGCTAGCTCCATAACAGATATGGAGCTTTGATAAAATACTCGCATATTTTCTCTTGTTCAGTTGTCCTTTTCTTGTCCCATAGCTGTGGCGCAAGGAACAGGTTTTTTCCTTATGAAACTTCCAAGGAACATTGAAAGGAACTATCTCCAAAAGAACACAATCTCTGTTGCTTTATTTACTCCTGAAAGACTTTGAACAGAAACATGAAAGCGCCAGATCTACCCTTTCCTTGTTGAGGAGAGGATTTCCAATGGATAGGATGAGGCTCTTGTCATTTTCTGCTATATAATATCCTAAATTCACATATATTTAGCTGCAATGAATGCACTATACCTTGCTTTCGTTTGTCTGCCTATGAGATTTTTAATTAGTTTGCAATTAAATTTGTTGTCTGTTGCGATAAGAACAAAATAACAAACCCTTCTGTTTGTTCACCCCAATCTGTAATTCTGTATCTCTACGCAAAGTAATTCACCTATGCTTTTTTCATATACACATCACACACATCTTGATAGATAACTTACATAACTAATTTTACCAACTTAATATTGAGAGAGAGAGAGAGAGAGAGAGAGAGAGAGAGAGAGAGAGAGACCAAATAATGGGTTCCATCATGTTTTCACAAATTCACACTCAAGCATCTATTCCAAAAGAATATTCATCATTCGCCTTATCCATAGATCACTGTCAGATGCATATCCCTAGGTAATCGTCTTGATATTTGGAGATATATTCGGCAAGAAACGTTTTCTATCAATCATGTGCACCATAACCCTTCGATATCGGATTCCCTTTCGTGGAAGAAAGCGAATCCAATCACATCCTGATCATGCTCAAACTAGACCTTATTGATAACAGTACATCCCACATTTTTATATCGGTACAAAGAATAATCTCTTGGTTCACGGCTCCCCATTAATAAAATATGCGGCCATTCCATTAGTTTTATAAAAGTAAAGAGCGATGATGTACGTGGATGACATATCACACCACATTACATATGAAGATGACGTCCATTTTTAAACATTCCTTGTCATGTCATGGCTTGTAGAGCATGAATATTGTCCGTCCTTATCGCTTTTTCAATTCAAAGGGCAGTACACTCAGGACATTTTGTCGGCTTAATGAATTAAATAACAAGACTGAGGGGTCTCTGGTTTTTTTAAAATTTCTTCAAGGGCTCTAAGACAGCAGATGTCCCATCTATCACCTTAAGTTAGCTTCACTCACACCTTACAGGCATATTTTGCCGGTGCATGTCCGAGTTCCGGGCAGGTGTTTTCATAGTTTTATATAATACCGATTTATTTCTTATGGAAAGAAGTTCCCTGTCGTGTAGCTCTTGTAGTTTCCAATACAAGTAACAGGGTTCATGTTTAATTTTTATTAAAACGAATGGCGCTTCAACCGTGTCTTGGGTCGCCGAAAAGACCTGTCCCTGGTTCTATTTTTATGCTTTTGTACCATGTGTCATCTTTGCATGGGGTCATATTAATCTTTTATGTACCTATGAAACGACCAATTTCTTATGAGAAACTTTGTCAATGGACTACTTATCTATTCAGCAAACACCTAGACAGACAATATTGGATCTTAGAAGTAATGAGAAAAAAAGTGTCACGACCCAGTTTGGTGGATTCCATTCCAATCTGCTCCTTAATAATTTTGCAAAAAAATCAATAACTTAACAACTCTTTTATAAATTCTTCAATATTCTCAGAATCTTATATACAAGACTAAACTTTTCAATAAGACATTATACTCTAACCCATTAAGGTACATTAGTGCGTTGAAAACTCAAGGTATAAGTGTTGAACTTGACTCTGATACCAAATATCACACCTCAATTTAACAGATCCTAACATACCTTCTAGCAGTTTTGATTTTAATCCTAACAATGCTAAAAACCATGATAATCAAACACTTAATAACCCATGTTATAAGCCCCTAAAAAACCTCACAATCTTAAATGAATTAAACTATTCAATGGGGTGTTACAAGATGGGCTTGACCTCTTTCTTATATGGTGGTTTGTAATTCTTTCGGATGAAGCTTGAACTGATTAACTGTTTAGAATATATAAAATTTCTGTGTTTGATAGGTTTGGTAAAAATAAATCTCCATACAAAAAAAGTAAGACGATAAGTGCTACTTTTGAACTTGGGGGAAGACACGCGATCCTAAATTATAAAATTCCTTGGTTTAATTCATCGATGTCTCTCACTTTTTCTCCCTAACTAGTTTCCTAGGGTTCATGGCAAATCCTTTTAGTACAGCACAAAGCATTCAAACGTAGAACTTTGAGAACTTGTGTTGCCAATCACGGGGTTATAAGTAAATGGTAGGAGGGGAGCAGCAAGAGGGGTCCATCATTACTTAGTTTTTTTTTTTTTATAAGATTCTAATGCTCAAAAGATGCCTATCAAGCCTCTTCCGATGGACAAAATGTGGACATAGAGAAGAGCAATCTTTTGTTTATCCATCACCAAAAGAAGTTTAAGAGTATTTATTTACGCTTTCATTGATGGTTCTTGTGCCAAAACTTGGTCTTGGTGACAAGATTTTACTTGGTTGGATTCTGAAACCCACAATTTTTATCCTTTAAGCATGTGGCGATCTTACACTTCCCACTCTTCCTCTAATAAACTATAACAAGTATGGCACTAACTTAGCAACAATTTCTGGTCCAACACGTTCCTTCTTAGTCAAGGTCATCATCTCCACTGCACAGTAAAAGATTCAAATCCACCAGGCTTTTGCCAGAGAGATGCTTCACCTTCATTGGAGTTCCCATCTAGAGGATTGTTTTACTCAATCATGTAGAAATATGTGGGGCCAAAAGGAAGAAGCAGACCATCCCCAAACTTGCACTTTTAGCTTCAAAAGAGGAGCATAGTCCTAAAGAGTGTGGGGTGCATTCACCAAGAAATAATATATAAGATAAACAGCCAGTGCCTTTGTCCCATATGGAAAAAGACTTTGGTTGGACCAAGAAATCCACAAAGAACATTCTCACATTCTGCTGCAACTTGGGCAGAGTTCTCCTGTGTTAAAAAACAAGGCATGGCATGCACTAGCAAGTTAGAAAGCAAACAAGTGGCCTTTTAAGTTCAGAAGAGGCGCGACCTATATGTGATTGTAAAGTGAAGGAATGAGGAAACAAGCAAGTTCAGAAAAGTTAGAAGATGGGTTTCTTTAGATTTGAATGTTCAAACTTCTATCAACGACCATAGTTAACAATAATCTACGATTGAAGACTTAGATACCTTTTTTCTTTTCTGTTTGCGATTTAGTTTGAAGTAGAGTCGACGGCAGTAACTCTCTTGAAACCAAAGGGGATGCTTTTGAAAGCCAGGGATCTTAGATTCATAGATCTGATACGACATGGGTTTTGCTGATCAGGCAATGTTTATAGTTCATCAAACTAAGGGCCCTCTTAGACTTAAGATCTAAACTTGGAATTCCCATTTTTCTATGAGATTATGATCTTTCATTCATATCCAAGTTGAAAACCTAAAATTAGGGCCTGTGTAAGGAATGGTTCTGCGAAGATCAAGCTATTGATTGTTGGCATGCATGATACCTAAGGCCTGTGGCCTGCCTTGAAAACTTCTTTGAGTCTATAGAGATAAAATTTTTGTGTAAATATTTTATTCGACTTTTTTTTCGTCAGGAAGTTTCACTTTGGGAGTATGATCAGCATAGTCTGTTCAGTGAAAAGAATATTTTGGGCATCATTCGGTTATGTTTCCTAAATTCAACTGTTTCATGGTTCAATAATCAAATTATCATGATCAGAGATATGATTTGAATGTTAATGTTTATGTCACAAAGAGCATGCACAAAAAAATATATCATTTGATTACACGCACCATAAAATGCTAGAGCATTACCTTTTCTATCTATGTCCTCATCAAAATATCTTTTTCCATTTTCGATTGTTCTTCTTTCCAAATTTTTTCATTAAAAAAATCTCTTCGCCTTGCTTTGGTAAAAGGTCTATGATCCTGCATAAATGCAGCCGCTTCCTATGTTCTTGCCCAGAAAATGTTTATATTTAATTTCCTTAAACGTACAGTCTTATCATTCTTTATTGCTTGTACAAGTTGGAATTTGACCTACTGTTATCCCTTTTCACTATAAGATCTTCAACCAATATACAGCTAAAGCTAGCGGTTCTTTAAAACCTTTCTTTAAGCTTGAAAGAGACCATAACGCCTCTCTTAATAGAATTTACATTTGGCCTGCCTTTCTCTTTAAATAACATCTCCAACAATTACAAATAGTATGCAAAGTTAAAAGTGCTTATTTGCTTCGATATCCATCAATCTTGTATTATAATCATATGAATAAATTTTGGCAGAAATATTGTTCATCAAGTTTTCATAATATCGCAAACCCATGGATCGCCCAGGTTTCTGCCATCCCAAGACAACTGCACTTATCCTTCCATAATCCAAACCAATAACTACAATCCACTGTTGCTCCCCTGACTCTGGATCAAATCAAATGAATGAAACTGTCCTCATCTACTTTCAACAGTCATGCATCTTCAAGGCATGCAGCTAAAACAGCTTCGATGAATATTGCACCTGTAAATTCAGATCAAGCACGCGTTTCATTGTGCTCTCACTTGTCCAACCTTTAGAGGAGAGAGAGAGATGGGTGCTGTCGTTTTTCTTTTCCTCTCTTATTTTCATGGACGAGAGGGCAAGGAGAGAAGGGGCGGTGGGGAGCCCAAGAAAAAGGGGCGCTGCTTCTAATGCGGGGGACATGTTGGACCCCACCGCTTCTCAGCACAGTCACAGAGAAGAAGCTCGCCATGGAAGGTGAGGGGGAGAGCCTGGGGAATGGAACAGGCTTGTCCAATTCCACACCCCAGGAATCAAACACCACCACCATGGGGAAGAGAGAAGAGAGAGAGAGGGGGCAGTAGCACGCGCGCCCTCTCGCTCTCCGTCCGTCCTACGGTCTACCGACAGTCGTTCTCCTCACACCCGCTGATCTTTTGAGCGCACCGACCGCCGAAGAAAGATAGAGAGAGGGTGAAAAAAAAAAAGGAAAGAAAGGGAAGAAGGGGGAAGGAAAGGAATCTCTGCTGCTGCAACTTCTGCTGTTGCTGCTTTAGACATTGGAAAAAATACAATAAAATAGGAAAAGCGGAGAAGGGGCCCTTGACTGCGACCCACCACCGCCCGCCCTTCGAGGCCGTCCCCAGCCGCTCCCGACGGCGACCGACGCCACCCCCTCCTTCCCCGTCACGTCCCTTTCACCCCCCGATTCGGCTCTGCTCCTCCGTATCGACCACCGGCGCGCCTTCCCGGGTAGCCACTGCACAGAGGAAGAAACAAAAACCGTTTGGACGGGCACGCGGCCCGTTCCGGCCTTCCCCTCACACACACACTGGCCGAGACGGGACCACACGAACCGGAACCGCCTGTCTTGTTGCTTTCATTGACAGCCGCACAGCACGCAGCCATCGTGTTGCGGTAAAGGGTGGCCCAGAGACCGTGCCGACCCGGTTTTATCCGAGTCCTGTTTTAGAGAAAACCGAAACGGGATTTGTTGGCTATTCAGCTGATTAAATCGACTAGGTCCGATTTCTTCCTAAATTTTGCCGACTGATTTGTTTATTCAGAACTCAAACCAGTTTTAGCTTTTCCTTTTCGAATTTTTTAATCGCAGAAGATCCTCGTTTACATGATTGATAATCTACAAGGTCGAGTTTTTTTCTCTTTTTCCAAGATTCGTTGAGATCATATTATAACTTGCAAAGCAAATACTAAGCTCTGTTCATCCCTTTTTGCCGGCATATTTTGGAGGATATTTACAAAAAATTCAGTGTATTTGTTGCTTCGAGCCACATAAGCGAATGATGAAAAGAAGAACGATCATGGATGGGAATCACAGAAAATAGATTCGAAGCTCGAACTGCCTAGTTAATATTCATATAAAGTACTTGGATAACAGAAAATATTAAACCAATTAAAAGGAAGTGTGAAAATAATGGCAGTAATACATGTTTCATGAATCTGCTCTGCTCTAAAAAAACGAGATAGACATATAAAATGCTAGAACAAATGTTTCACTAATATGCTCCAATTTGTAAAGTAAATTAGTAACACATTAACTGTTACTGTCACTAAACGACCCCTAAAAATAGCCGTCAACGGTTTAACCTCTAAGACAAAATAAGAAGAAGGCTTCTGCTCTCATTCAATTCAAGGTGAGATGAAACACTTCTATCAATATTCGTTAAAGTAGAACACCACATCATCACTAAAGCAAAACACCATGTGTTTGCATTGTGAAACGCATAAATCCGTCGCCGAGACAAATTTTTCACTGCACAGAAAAATGTGCATCCTACAAACAAAACAAAACGTGTCATTTACTCATTCAATTTTTAAAAGGTCAAGTTCACTATTTCCTGCGACGTACTTTCTTGGAACTGAGCTTCTCCACTATACCGAAGCTTCTTTCTTTCCTCCATTGTTTTATTGTTTTTCAGTGCCCTCAAATCGATCGACTGTATCTAGAATTGAATAGTCGACTACTTTTTCTTATCTGCAACAACACTGTGCATAGGACCCGCGGTTGTTGCGTTGTATATATAATTATATGTATATATCATTAAATTGATTCACCATGCTAATAATGTGCATGATTCAACATATGATTATTTTTCAAAATCATCCTTTCTTTTCCCTTCTGCGCAAAGGGAAGACGAAACAGATGCAGAGCGACGTGTCTCTGTGGAGTTGGCAGAGGGATCTTCTCTTAACCTCGAGTTCCCGACCTTTCCAAAACACTTATATATTGTAATGATCCATTTAGTTGGCACTGACATTCAATTAGTTTGAATTCTTGATGTACGCAATTTTCTCATAAATGTGAAAGGAAGCAGCCAATTCTACTTGTATGAATCAAAAAAAATTTGGAGAAAAAATAAGAATAGAGATGAATATACGAAAAAGCAACCATGGCAAATCCATTTTAAAGGTTCTGATATGCTTGACACAAGGTACATTTATGAGTTTTGAAAATTTGAAGCAGTGAATTTGAACTTGGAAGGTCATAAGGATAGGACGTAAAGGACACACTTCTCCCTTTCTTTCTCAGTTAAATTTGCGGCAGTTCCGGATTCATCCTTCTAGAATACATACAGTACCAGATTCGCCATGACCAAGGAAAATAAGACAAAGACAGAGAGGAAACTGGAAATAAGAAGTTGGATTTTGAAATTATATAGTCGTATACTGACTGCCAACTTCAACAAAAACTCAAAAGAGATGTTGGTGTACAAATTCTCTCTCTCTCTCTCTCTCTCTCTCTCTCTCTCTCTCTCTTTGCCAATTTAAAGCCTACCTCTAATTATTTCTTATCTTCAATTCAAAAAGTAATAGATAAAGAAACAAAAACTATATAATAAACAACAGCATCGGCCCTAATAATGATGATAGTGATGATAACGATCCCTTTAGTTGTGGTCAGCTTTTCCACACTCGATCAGTATCTGTGGGGGACGACGTCCTGACCATCTCCTTCCTAAACACTCGCACGTGCCGATCTCGAAGGGCCCCTGCAAAGATTCCGGCACCAGCGATCGACGGACGGCCCTCTCGGCTTACTTCCACGTATTAATCACCGTTTTCCAAGCAAAATTGTGCTTTGAAATAAACTTGTTGTTAGTAGCAATCATCATCTCATTTTTTAATATTCATTCATGCGGCTTCTTTTCCTCCATGCATGACGCGGCTTCGTTAACTAAAGACGAAAACGATGCCATTCGAGAATGTTTTTTTAAGATGAAAAAAAAAGAAACGAGTTTGATTAGAAAAAAAATGATGCTACTCATTTTAACCGAGGACTTAGACAAAGTTAAATGAAAAATGTATTGTTGCCTATAAAAAAATAGTAGAGAGAATCAATCCCTTATCCAAACTTACTTCTTGTGGTTGTGATCTCAATTATTAGATTATAAAAGGAGGAGAAACTAGAAAGACATTGGTATAGGAGGATGTAAGCAGCAAATCTTTAACGTAGGGAATCAATCTTTTTTCTCTCTCTCTCTCCCCCCCTCTTTCTCTCTCTCTGTCTTGTCTCAAGCTGGTTTGCCTGGAAGGCCATTTCTGGAATTCCATGAACATGTCAAAACCAGAAAACCACTGATTGGCATCCAAAGTGGTTTTGTCTACGCTCTCCTCCTATTTATTATTGCCCCTTTGTCATCTTCCTCCCCACTCCGGACACATCTCTCTCTCTCTGAACTCCATACCATCCTACCAGTCTGTTATTCTTTCTCTTCTTCATCTCTCTCTCTCATATCTCACACAGAGACAAACAGAGTCCATCCTACCAATCTGTTATTCTTTCTTTTTTCTTCTCATCTCTCTCTCTCTCTCTCTCATATCTCACACAGAGACAAACAGGGAAGTAGAGCAAATGATTCAAGAATTGCTAATCGGTGGAGGGGTAGGAGTCGGACTAGGAGGAGGGGGAGGAGTGGCGAGGCCAATGATAGAGAAGTGCATGGTGATGGGAGAAGAGCGAAAGGCGCCGGACGCAGCTGCCACCGCCGGCGACATCCAGCAGGTGGGGCTGAAGTGCCCGCGCTGCGACTCGTCCAACACCAAGTTCTGCTACTACAACAACTATAACCTCACCCAGCCCCGGCACTTCTGCAAGTCCTGCCGCCGCTACTGGACAAAGGGAGGCGCCCTACGCAACGTTCCCATCGGCGGGGGTTGCCGGAAGAACAAGGCCTCGGGTGGCCGCTCCTCCAAGTCCAAGGCGGAAAGCGCCACCAATTCCAAGACCTCCAGCACTACTGCCACCACCGCCGCCACCAGCACTGCCGCCAGTAACAGTTGCGTCATGACTGATCGCGAGCAGCCCGCGTCTTCCTCCGCGCTCACCGCAACCACAGAGTCGCCAGCCGTAATGCAACAGACAGCCACAAGCATCTCCTCCTTTCTGCTGCAGAACTCCCACGTCTTCGATCCGCAGAGCTATCTGGGGCTTCTGAAGCCGGCCGGCAACCACAATTCATCCATACTGCCTCAGAGATCAGTCTCAGATGTACATAATCTAGGGGCCATGGGTGTGCTCAATGGAGGCGTAGGGATATGGAGGAGCGGAAGCAACCTTAACCACCACCACCACCACAATCAGAATCAGCAGTCGTATTTCCACCACAACCAACTGGGTTTGATGGGAGACCAAACTGGCATTGGTAGTTGTGGCGGAATTCAAGAATTGTATCAAAAAATTCGGGCCGTGAGCGGCAGCTACGTCAACGAGGAGCATCAGAACGTTCAGCCGGTAATGAACGCCAACTCAATCGTCGAACCAACGGCCTTGGCCGTCGGAGATTTGGGTTACTGGGGTTCAGCACTACCATGGCCGGATCTTCACTCCACTGCCGGTGCTTCCTTTCCTTGATCCTTCTTTTGTTAGAAAAGAATCACCCTCTCTACTCCTTTAATGCGTCTTGTGCCTTAGAGAATGTAGGACATGGTAGTGATATAATGTTATGGCGTGCCTCCTCCCTCCTTCTCTCTGTCTCTCATTTTCTGTTTTTGTCTCTGTCCAGATATCCACTATTTTGATTGGTCGGTGTGAGAATGTAACTTGAACAAGTTATAATAGAGAAAGAATTTAAACAGAGTTCTTATAATTGAGATGGTTTTTTGGAGATCGAGAAAATCTAGTTACTGCTCAGTTTGAAGGTGATTCTTGTGCGAGAATCGATGCATATTGGGGCGAGGGGCATGGGACAGGCCAATGTCTTCATTGAGCAGCTCCTTGTCTCTGATCCTTGAAACTTGCAGTCTCTTTATTCTCATTGAGCACTGCTGCTGCTTCTGCTGCACTGAAACACCAAGGATTCTCTGCAATGTCTCCCCAGCTCTCCTTTCTACAATGTATATCTGAAACCAACTTCGATGCAGATAGCGAATGCGTCTCTCTCTCTCTAAAACACATACACCAAAGTGAATTCACATTAATTTGTTGTCATTTTATGGACGGGGCCATGTGGATATGAGCCATCGGATGCACGCAGCGCCTGAACATATCGTTATACATGCAGGCTTTTTAAGAGCTTAAAAAGAATTATTAGCTGCCCATGATACTTTAAAGTATCATGATTGAATAGAAAAGCTCAATGTCCTAAGTCAAGGACATTTTACCCAGTGTTTGTTTCCTGCAATGCTGACTATTGTTTCTTCAAATGAAAGTTGCATCAGTGACTTTCCGATATTCAATTAATTGGTTCAATTTTTTGCAGATACATATTTTATTTAGAAGTTAGTTTTATAGGTTTTATGCTGCCATCTAATAACCTCATTTATATGTGTAAATAAATCATAACCAAATGCAAAACTCCGCAGTACTGAGATCTGAGACTCGAGGTTGGAATTGCTGCGTAAATTTGATGCTTATCAAACTGTAGATTTAAGAACTGCAGATTTCAGATCCGTGAGAATTTCAAATGCGGAAATGCAAAATCCGATTGTGTGTGGATGTGTGTGTGTGTGTGTGTGGAGGGGAAGATGGTGGGAGAAGGGTCTAACTTGAAGTGCAGATTTTAGATCCAGGCGATGAAGGTAGAGAGAAGATAAAAGAACGAGAGAATGCATCAAACACAGGCTTTTCTAACCCGAGAGTCTAAGACCTCAGATCTCAGAGCCGAGGTTTTAAAATCTACCTTGAATCTAAAACCAGACCAAAGAAATCTTTAACTTCATACATAATTTTTTTTTTTGTTTCTTGGACGAAGAACCTTCGGAGAACTAGCTAGATCACGCGATGCAAGAAATAATCCTCGAGTAGTCATCGAAATAAAGTCACAGGAGAATGGTTTCATTGGTTTTGGACAATTATGAAGATTGGTGGCTTTCACAATTGCAAAAGGGCAAAGCGAAAATGCCTGAAGTTTTAAGTGCAGAAACATAAAATCATATTTGTATCTTAATACTAGCTCAACACGTGGATTTGTGATGTGACTTGTCTTAGCCACGTAGCGAGCATAGCAATAAATGAGAGAACAGAAGGGAGTCCAATCAGGCTCTATATTTTGGCATTGCTATGCTGCTGTTCTTTTGTCCCCTTTAGCAATTTGACTGAGACCAAAAGATTCTTGGGCGAATTATAACCCATTAATGTTTCACTACAAATAGCTCTTCCCTAACCAACCTACTCGTGGATAATATATATATATATATATATATATTTCTTTTGATAGCGACACAACACATATATTTTGATTTGAATATTCAAACGCAGTCTGCAAGATAAACTTTTGACAATTGCAAATTATTCTTACGAGTGAATAGCAGCTCCATCAAGATTGGACTTGACGTTTTCAAGCAAAAGGCGGTTTAATTAGCTCGACAGAAGTTGGATGTAGCATTGCGTTTAAATTAAAGGAGGTCAATAATTTGATGCTTAGAACCAAGCTTCTTTTGGCAGGACATGGTAGCGAGGTCTTCTGCTGCCATCAGCTTCAGCTTGCTGTTTTTTTTAGGAAACAAATTGTAACGATTAGATTAATTTTTGGACTTGGGCTCCTAGTTCAACGAATTCCAACTTACTTTGTTCGAAAAATTTAGGAACCAAGACAACCAACATCCTTTTTAAGGCAAACTAAAGTTTTGGAGTGTTACAATCCACTCTTTTTAAGGCATACGTATTCATGCGTGTGAGATCCTAAGTCTGACAGACTCCCGAGCTCGAGTTTTTAGTCTGGCAGATCCCAACCTACCCTTTAGCAATTTCAATTTTAGTTCAAAAAATGTTACTAATCTGAACAACTTACCATTTAACAACCTCTTTTATAAACTTTTGATGATATCTCAAAATTTTCAATATTAAACCAAACTTTTGGATCATCATACATATCCTTGGAAGACAAATTTCATGAATATTTTAATTTAACCTCGAGCAACAATTGCCACGCTAAACTCAAAAAACGTTTAAATAATGTTTTCTTATCAAATTACTTTTAAGTAGATTGCACAAAAGTTGCTTTATAGGCAATTTTAAGTCATTAACTTCATTGATAGTACTTCATAAATAATGTCACGTGAGTAAACTCACCTTTCATTTCAATATTAAAGTGCCTCAGAGGGGGGTTGTGTGTGTGAATCAATTTCATGCAGAACCTAACTCTAGAAACTCTCACAATAGAAGTTGTTTTGACTGCATGCATTCATCATGAACCCGAACTTGATTCGACCAGTAGTCAATGTGTTCAACATGCTCCAAAACGTATAATATTTAAACATTTTTTTCCTTTGCTTTACAAGACAACAAAATATTACACTTTTCGGCAATTGATTCGAACCAAGACCTAAACGTTCGTTAGATATAATCAATTCAAAAGCTGTTACTAACGTAGACTATGTGGATCATGTTTCCTAAAACGAATGGCAGAACGACTACATCCTACTAAATTGCATGTACACAAATTTGTAGCAAAAATATCTTATTAATCCTTCTTTTTGCAATAAGTCTAATTAGAAATGTGGTTTATACTAATTTGTTTAATTCGCAGGCAGTGCGGTTTATACAATGAGAAATAAACTTTTGATGACCCATCAAATCAGCCATGCTTCTTAAAATGAATGAACATGATTTGAAACTTGATTTCTATTAAATAAATCAACAATACATATTTGTTTGGCGGTTCAAATGAAAGGTTGAAAACGCCCCCTTCCCCTTGCTCCCAAGGTTTAGGGCTGCACCTTTCAGGATCAGGGGAATCTTATAGTTACACTCGTCAACTAAAGAGTAGCGTTTGCAACTGTTTGCAGTTCAAAGAAATATAGGATTCATAGGAATCAAACTGATGACGAGACTTTCACCAACCCACCAGATCAACATCCCTCGAGTACAATACATATTTGTTCTATGAAATCATTTATATGGAAGAATGTGACCACATGTATTATCAAAAGGACATATATAGCTCATGAAATATGATCGTTAAAAAGTAAGAGCTTTATTTGCGTCGGCCTTTGAATGTTCAATTCAATCAGACATCTATATATGAAAGCTGCTAACTCAAAAAAGGAGAATTTAGCATGCAAAGCTCCTTTTGAAGGCTTCGTATACACGCGCATATATACACACACACTCACAGATAAGCGACTGTTGTTATCAAGAAAAAATTAAGCCTCATGTTCAAACCTATCTTCCAGCCACGCAAGTCAAGCATTGCAGATTTTTCTGCTATTACATGAAGTCCCATCGTAGACCAGGTCTAATGAGTTGGCTTAAACTTCACATCGCTTGCCACATAATTTTTTGTGTTTTAATAGTTTAACTAGTTTATTACCATGGAAATGTTTGCACTTTTCAACTCAAATATATAATTATTAGGAGAAGCATAAAAATTTGTCAGAAAAATGCAAGGTTCTTGCATCTCAATTTTCATATCCATTCACCAAGAACACGTACTCTGAGTGAGGTATCTCGATCACATAAGCTCAGACACTTGAAAGCTTGTATATTAATAAATCTTAGCTAAAAGTGAGGCTTATTTGGTATCTCTCTTTTTGTTGCTTCCTTGTTCTTCTTAACATGAGGAAGACCACCAACGTTCTTGGATGTTACGCTGGAAAACCGATTAAAGCACATTCAATTAACTATATGTGGTGATCATCAGTCGAAAATTCGTGGATACTTTGTGTATTATTGCTAGAAAATCTCCTAATGGCTTGGGCATGATGGCGAAGGATTCACACCTTAAGTACTTAACTCGAGAGGTTCTTCCAGTGGGTGGGAAGCCTGAGCAAATACTACGCCTCGGCAACCTACTACGAGCTTTTTGCTTTATATAAAAATTTCAAGAATTTCAGGTGCTCGGCAATCTGAAATATGGCTAAGATTATTTTACTTTGTGCGTCTGTCGGGAACATGTATATATATGATGGTCCACAGTGCTGCTGTTCCATACCACGCCGCAGTGGTCTAGCTAATTTGTACCGACAAGCGTACCCCCATAATTATTCTGCCACCTTGGTGAATGATGCAAACAAAGTTACAAAAGGGGGAAAAAGTGGCAGCATCATTGATATTCCCTTGAAGCCAGTCAAATACACAAACAAAACCAACTGTTACCGTCAATTTCTTCTGAAAAATGGGGGAGTTCAATGACAACATCATACCATCCTCTTCTTACTGCATTAACCGAGCACGCTTGCCAGCTACAACAAACAATTTGTCCGTTTCCCTCTAAAGGGCAAGGACAAAAAATCCAAATCTTCGTTGAAAGAGAAGAATCTATGGCGAATTTTTACCCGCGGTCACCCTCTCGTGACCGAAGGACGAGAAGAAGACCCTCGTTCGGTTCTTCTAAACGTGGTACCCCTTGGCTCTACCACAAAGGAGTGCGTTGGTTGGTATGTCATACTCGTTTGCGAGGCTCTTATCGGCTGTCCAAACTCGGAGATAGAGTTGCTGACCAAGGTATTGCCTCCCCCACATTGCAGACCTCAGGTTCCACATCCCCTCGTTATCAAACGACACATAAATTGCCGTCCAGGCATTTGGGTACACCTGTAGGAAGCAATGCACGTTAGCGAGACTGGAGCTAGAATTTCACATTCATTCGTTCTGTTTTGAGTCAGTAAGTCACGGTACCTGAACCGTGTATCTGGCGGGAGCATCTACCAAGTTGTAGGTTTTTCTGCTAGCTTGAGACCATTGTCCCAAACCATACCTGCATTTTGAAAGAAAGTTCAGAACATAAAGGGAAACCACACCAAAAACTAGATGGACGGTCATCAAATGACGTAGGTTGATGGAAAGTGGATTCCTGATATGTAGGTTCAAAGAACCAAAAGAAAGGCATACCCCACAACCCAGAAATCGTAGCCGTCAAGGTGCCATGATTGAAGGGTACTTTCAGTGTTCTGGAAAACGATTTCCATGAAAGCATGGTAAGTAACGGCCATCACGGAAGTGCCCATGTATGCAGCATTTCCGGAAGGCCAGTCCTGAATGCTGTTGAGGCTGAACACTCCAGCTATGTTGAAGTGGTCGGCAAGCTTCAAGGGCGTGTCAGGGTTGATATAGGAGACGCCATTGACTGCATAACGTTGCTTCCCATTAATTCTAGGTGCAGAGTTCGCGAGAACCACTGTCCTGGAAGGCACAATTTGGCCGTAATGGAAGGATCCTTGAGGGTTAGGTCTTGCTGCACTTGCTGTCAAGTTCCATCTGTCAAGGAAATAGTGGTGCCATTAGTTAAAGCTCGCATTAAGAACTGCAGATAAAAAGTAGTATAACTACCAAACTGAGAATAAAGTTTATTTTCCAGGCACCAGACGATCAAGCACCTTTTTAGAAGTCGCAAGGAAAAGATTTAGAGAACAGATCAAGATATATACGTCATTAGCTTAGAAATTACAATATATCAGGAACCAAGCTGATCACAGTATTGGACGAAAATGGCAACCAAACACGCCGTGTGACCGGTAATTGGTTTGCAATTGTTTCAACAATAATTTGTTGAGACACGATTAATGTATCACCCTGTTACTTGCGACAGCGGAAAATTTTAAACTACAATAATGGTAGAATTTGTAATCATCCATCTCCTCCGCAACAACTAGACGTAGAGCCAGAGCTTTCCACAACTTGCTAGCAGGCTAACTAGTTCACAATAGAAAAACTTGAGAATAGTACCTGAATGTTCTGGCCTGGTTGAGAGACCAATCCACTTGGTAAGTAGGGCCACCAGGGATAGGTCCCGACACAGGGGTATGGGAGTTGGTATAATGCAGAACCGCAGTAGCAGTGAGAACGCGCGGAGTGAAACGGGTAGATGCAACGATGTAATAGTCCTTGGCAGGCTGGTCAGCCGTGACCAAAACAGCCATTGATTGTCCAACATGCACATCCAGAGAATCATAAACAGTTTCAAGTGGATGTGTGCCTTCAATTTCTACCAGCTTCAGCTTATGACCCTGAATCCTGAAGTTCAATGACGACTCCAAGCCCACATTAGAGATCCTAAATATATAGGTTTTGCCTGTTCAAACAAAGGGATTGTCAAAACATTCTGCATCTGATACACTCAGCTGCCTTTCGAGCAGCTTATAGAAAAAGAGGGAAAAAACGGTGTTTCAATTTGAATGTACGTCATATTCACATAATGGTCAGTATGAAAGTTGCAAATGGTTATACAGCCGCCAAATTTGGGCTCCATAAATCAATTAGGACATCATATGTGCTAATGAACATGTATGATAAAAAATAATAAGAGAGCTAATTACCTTGATCCACATTGAAGGTGGAAGACTGTTGCTGACCATTGATAAGAACTCCATCAGGGGAAGGCAATGGAATGCCCACATCCAGGAAATGTTGCAAAGTCTACAGGCATTATTACATGCAAAAGTTCAAATCAAAGGACTGAATATATTACTTTAGCACACAGTTAGAGCTATTCCGCAAAGCATCAAACATATAGTCACAGTTAGTTACATTCAAAGCATGACAAATATGTTAAAAAAAGTTCCAAAAATTTTTCATGTTTTGGAAGGAAAATTTTATGGGGACAGCTAGTTACCTTATGGTTGGCCTTGTGCCAGTCACCAATAAGCACTGTATGGTCCCCAGCAGGAGGAGAATAAGGAACAGGTATGAAAGGCCTTTTAACAACGACAAGACCACCAAACCCTCCAGCAGCTTTGTGCATGCCAATTGAAGGGAAGTAAGAATAAGTTCCAATCTGATCTTTAGGCTGGAATCTGTATGTGTAGTTTCCTCCTGGTGGGATAGGGCAATTGGTTCCAAGAACTCCATCTTGCCATGAGTTCTTCCGCTGTTTGATGCCATTCCTAGAAATTTTCATGAGCATTGCATTTCATTGTCACCTCATATGAAGCAAATATACTGAGAAAACAAATACAGATGGGCACTAAACCATACAAAAACCTTGAATATGACGACATAGGATACAACTATAGGAAATAGTTGACTGTGATGACATGACAAGAGATGCAACCAGGACTATTTCATACCATCCAAGAGCAGGTTTCATGTTCTTAGCTGGATGCATAAGAAAGAGATAACTTTCTAGCAGTGCCTATAGACAAATACTGCTAAGTGCTAACATTGGGAATTGTAAAGAGCCTCCAGAAGATGTGAATGCACTTGTCTGGCTCTTAACATCCAAGAGAAAAAAGTTTGACGAGCCAACAGTTTGCCCCAGTTTCCACTCGGCAAGTCTACATAGTCACAGGAAACCATAACCTACTTAAAAGGGTTTCGAGATTTGGCTCAATTAAGCAAAGGTCTGGTTCAACCTGAAAGAAATAGCGGTAGCCAGGTAATTAATTTCAACTGCTAGGTGATGATGATGCCCTCAATATATTAAAGGACCACTTTTTTCCATAATCGACGAGACCTACATGATCCCAGTTGATTCAGCGAGTCCAGGACTATTAACAGGATGAAATCTATGCAAGTACCAAGAGCAAAATGATTATGTTTGCTAGGTTTCTCGTTCAAAGAAAAACAGAAAAAAAAAAGGAAAGTTGAAAAGAAAGAAAAAAAGGTGGGGTGACAACTTGCAGAAACTCTTACCAGGTAAGGAGGAAAGGCTGGTCCAGCTTGTTAATGACGTTCAGGATGATGTTGTCATTGGTCATGCAAACTAGACGAGGACCAGGGAACTGCTCGTTGATGAGTATACCCTTCACATCCAGTGGCCTCATAAATTTAGTAAATATCAAAATATTCACAAACATCTAAAAATGCAAAAGAATGTAAATCACAGCATTTCGGAAACTTTCATGTCCCAACCTGCTGGGCTACGCCAAGAGGATAGATTGTCCCATAGGTGACAGTCCACGTCAAGAATCTGTAAGGGTCATCTGCTCTAACAAGGCAGAAAAGAAGACAAGAAAGAAGCCCAGAGACAATATGGAGGAAACTGTTCTCTCTCATGTTGTTAGACCTAACAAATTCGATCAATTAAGTTCCTGCACGTCGATAGTGACCAGAAGACGTCATTTAGTCCAATGAAGGCTGTAGATAACCGCATTTAAAATAATACTGCAGCCGAAAATTCAAATACATGTAGAAAAAGAAAAGAACAGACGGGAAAAACGAGAACTAAGGGATCAATCAAACGGAATGCTTTCGCACACAGGGTGTCAACAAAGGAGCATTACCCAGCACAGCAAATCATTCAACTTGGATACCAATAAAGATCAGAAAGGCCGTTTTAAAATAAAAAAAAAAAGACGTGTCCTGGAACTACAAAATGTAACACCTTAGTCTGCAATTTGACCAAAGAAAATAAAGATCCGTTGCTGTGCTACTGGAACACAGAAGGGAAATTCGCAAAAAGAAAACATGCCTTAACATCTACATTTTCCAGCGAGCAAAGGATGAGTACAGGCAGCTACCCATCGCAGGCGGAAAACGAAAAGCAGTTTAAACTATGAAACTTCTTCAAACCAACCCAAGTGCAACAAGAGAGACTACGTCCTTGGAACACCAGGGGAAGATATGAAGCAATGAATGTTCTTACAGTACAGAACAGACAATATCCCAACAGAATGAGTGTCGCCCACGCATTCCATGTCAGCATTTTGGAATGTAAGTCGGAAAAACAAAGCTAAGAAGGAAGAACGAGAAGCTCTTATGCTATCTGCGATCGATCTTCTCTTCTAGAAGTTCATCCCAGTGCGAAGCCAGAACGAGGCTCCGAAAATGACGATTCTTTGAGATGGATATCGCCGAAAGCCCCTAAAAGCGTCACATTTAGTACAACAAAAAATCTCAAGGAAAGGATATTAGGAATCCACGAGGAGACTCCGAAGTCCGAACAACAAAAATGTTCGTCAAGAACAGAGATCTCAAAGTAAGGTTCGGCCGTTTCTCCAAGCAATGGACGCTCGAAGAGACTCCGAAACCTCAAAAAGTAGAACTTTTTGCCGGAAAGAAGAGGAAACCGTCCAAAAACGGTGACTTCTCTTCAAACTCCCGAAGGAAAGAGCGGATTCGCCCAGAGAGTTGCATCACATCGAGTTAAACAGCACGTAGAATGTCTCAAAAGACAAGAAAGAAACAATCAACATGACAAGTTCCTACCGAGAAACGACCGCCGGATCCGTCCACCTCCACGGCGCTGAATGCACCTGGACAGACGCTCTAAAAGAGGAGCAGCAAGGAGGTAGAAGCTGAAGGGCCAGTCAATCCTCACTGCTCAGTGGGCGCCAGGCTAGCATCCTAACCAGGACGCGGTTCACGCGCTTCGTAATAATAAAATCCCCTCATCTACTTAGCATTTCATCTCCCGGATTGCGTCCGTGTCCAGATTTGCCGCCATCAACGGTGGGTGAGTTGATTGGAGGAAATCCGCATTCATGACTTCGTTAAAAAAGCAGCAGCTCTGTCCGGGACCACGGTCTCGCCATTCTCGTTGCATCGTCTGCGGCGCAGCTCAAGGACAAGGAAAAGCGTATCGGACCTTATAAAAGTAAAAGCAGACCGGATAAGCAAACTAGCCGATTCGAGTCGCCCGAGTCGGTTAATCTCTTTAATTCGTCGTAACTCAGTCACGGGTCAGGGTTTACCGAGTCGGTTGGGAACTCGACCAATTACTTCATTTATTGGGTCACGAGCCAGAGTTTGCCCAACCAAGGTAAATTAATTACACGGTCCTTTTCCCATTCTTCTATCCTGCGTTATTGAATATTAGAATTTGTTATTTTTTAAATTGTACAATATCATAAACTAGTATTCCTAAGTATATAAGTACCATCACATATAAAGTTTCGACAGACTTATCGTGTTATTTATTTATAAGAAACATACGCCTAAGCTAACCAAGTTGTTTATTAAGGGGCTTGTTTCCCCTTCTATTTTTTTTTTGTTTGGTACTTTGTTGAGTAATCAAAGATGGGAAACCGCCGCTATTAAAAGCATGACGGTCTTCAACGCGGCAGAAATTTTGGGTCAGCCGGCATTAATTCAAACAATTTTTATAATATTGAAGACACTAATGTACACCAATATACCAAGGAGCAAATTGTTGGGTGTCAACATGTGAAATGAAAAAAAAAAAATTAGTGGGTTGGTGTGGACTTTGCACCTACTTATCTCTAATTACTTTAAAACAAGAAGTTACACGTAAATATACTAAAACATGAGCATATTCCTTTTCAAAATAATATATATATATATATATATATATATATATAATTTTAGTGGTTGCTTTTTTTAACAATTGAACGAGAGACAAAGAGAAAAAATATATTTCTTTGAAACATCGTCTTTTACTGATAAATTTTTGAGAGAAAGAGAGGGAGTGTGTGTGAGTGAAATCTCTTTGGAATATTATTTGACCCTGCAGGCCAATGGGAAGGCGTCTCCAATAATGCCAACCAGGGTGGGTCCTATAACAATAATTTCTGTTAAAAAATGGAGCAGTCGATAGATTTAGTTTATTTTGTTGGAAGGTAATAAGAGAATGTTACTATTGCCAAACTGCCCCTTAGTAAACTTTGTATGGACATCAGGAGAAAACCATGGTTGAGAGTGAAAAGGAGACGGTTTACATACATGGAGAGAGAGAGAGAGAGAGAAATAAACCAAAAAAGAGACTTCCACTAATTAACTTAACAACGTTCAAATTAAGTGATTGATTCACATCATTTTTATGTGTGAACTCTGTACAACAGATGACCATGGGTTGGCCTGCCACACGCAGTCAAACACACTCGTTTACTTTTAACCGATGCTCTGAGACTTAGATCCAAATCTTTGAAAGGAAATTTGAGTAAAATTAATTTATAGTATAACTGGTTGGCTAGGCAAACATGTATAAGGTGTCTTTTGTTCGATTTCTGTGGGTGCTATTTTTGTGACCATTATAAGCACTACAAAAAAGCATAGATTCATCTATGCGTTATAAGCACTACAAAAAAGCATAGATTCATCTATCCGTGGAAAGGTAGCCATCTGTGAAAATGAAATTTTACCGATGTTTAGGATGCAATGCTGGTGAAGATCGTGTTTCACCAATGCCTGTAGATGAACGTCGATGAAAATCAGCCTTCATCGACGTCCATGAAATGTTAGCAAAAATATTATCACCTACATGCATGAGATATTGGTAATTTGCATTATTTAACTAAGTGTAGGACGACACATGCAGGGATTTATGTGCTAGAATATAGGTGATAGTTTTCATCGACATATTTTTCACCGACGACCTCTGCAAATGCCAGTAAAACTTTTAAAGACGCGACATCATGTTTTACTAACGTTTTTTTGCTGTTAGTCAATCATCGATTTTTAATAGTGAAGTGAGATAGTATATCGTATCCCACTTGGGTCCTGATGCAGGTCAGGATCCAAGAGGAATGAAAAATGAAGGAAGGTGGAGGTGCCTATAATGACCCAACCCACTCTTATGCTTGGGCTCTTAATTTGATAGATCTCAATTTTCTCCCTAGCAGTTTCAGTTTTAGCTTGAAAGAAAGCTAAAAACTAGAACAACCAACTATTTTAACAACTCTCTTTATAAACCCTGAAAAATCCATCAATATTTAGTACGAGAGGTAGGTTGCAAACCTTGTTAGGCCCCCATATAGTGTGTTCGACCTCCTCACAACCTCCATATCATGTCTTAAAAAGACAAAAATGAAAATAGTTGAATCGCTATTTTTGTCTTATAAGGTTGACGATCTTTGGAGGGTATTTTGGTCTTTTCATGCACCCTAACATGCAGTCAATGCTGAGGAATCTAACACATTAGCAGCTTAGGGTTAAACCTACAAATGGAAAAAACATAAAGTAATCGATGTATAAGGTCCAGCTCATGTTTCATGTGGGTGGCACTAACTAAAGTAAATAATGAGCTTCATTGACAAGAACAGATAAGTAGTTTAGTTACCTGCCTCTCTCTTTTCAAGTGAACGACTCGCGGATCCAAGATGTGGAAGATGATTTACTTGTTAAAAATATATGAATTACTGCCCATTCCTTTTTTTTTGTTCAAATGAAAAGGGAACCATGGCTCCTCCGAGATGTGGAGGAAGATCCACCATTCCACTTTTATCATTGCAGTTGGTGGTTCATGGGGGCAGATCATGCTATGAACGTGGCTTTATTTATTTACTACCAAATTCGGCTATTAATTTATATATTTGGCTTTCTTTCTTCTTTTCTTAACTGCTCACGTGCTCTCCTTTTTTTTTTCCCCCTTAACAGGGGTAGTTTGTGCCAGTATCCGGATTCCAATTAAGGATGCAAATAGATTAAATTTGATCAACCAAGTACCACAAATGGACCTGAATCTAATCACACAGGACATTCTTCACTATGATATGGCGGTTCAAGCATGGGTAACAGTGCATTTCGTGGCTAGAAACTGTGGCCAATGATTTGCCGTTATGAAACGCATCATTTGTGACATTTTTAGCGTCACAAAGTTTAATTTTACCCACCCAATAATGGACACTGGCCAGCTATTTTAATTCATCTGTATTTATATGTATATGTATATATGTATGAATGGTCCTACGTTTTTTATCACAGAGGAAGTTATCAAAGATATAAACACTTGGGTAACTTGTCAAGGTATTAAAGCACCTTGACATTCTACTGTATGGTCAACATGCTGGGTGTTTGGGTGTCAAGTGTCTAAGTTGAACCCCCAATAGAAATTTGAGGTCCCTTTACTCAAAGAATTGAACTTCCATTTGGTTCCCGTTATCAGGTACAGTTTGCATCTTTACTTCAAATCTTATCATTAACAACTTCAACTTGACAAACATGGACAAAAAAAAAAGCTCAATTTCCTTTCAAGCAGTAGCGGAGCCAGAATTTCAAGTGAAGGGGCGCGAGTACACACACATATAAGAGTTTGAATATGATGGATGTCAATTACTACTAAACGACTAAAAATTAAAAATCTATCACTAAAAAGTAGTCGCCAAGAAAGAAAAGAATTAGTGATGATTGATGGTTCCCATATGGACCTGTGCCTCCGCTGGCTCCCATATGGACCTACTGCTGCCTTCTGGCTGAAGGAGGTCAAGAGTTTGACAGCCCAAAGTGCGACTCTTAGTATAAATCTGCTAGTCCTGTAAGTTTTCATCCCATGTTGCAAGGTCGAGAAGCTGTTGTACTTTCCAATTGAATTTATAATGAGATGCAGTCGATCAAGAACTTTTTCCTTGGGCTCGTTAGAGGAAAGAGTGACGCTTCTTGAACTGCTCACACTAAACAGCAAAGCACTTGAGTTCATGATGCTGAAAGGAAAAACTGCAACACTAAAATTTTAAATGGTTCGGATTAAAAAATCCTACGTCCACTGTCTCTCACACCAACAAAACGATGGATGTACGGTTCCCTTGATGAGAGGACTTATACACGTTTCTTGGAGGATTGTTACAGATTTGTTTAAAATTCAAACAATCATTCCTTAATTTTCTAGTTTCTATAATCATTTCTTTTTCCTTTGATGAGGATACGTTGCCACTTTTCTTGCCTAGATTCCCTGCCTCGTGAGGTGTTCTTCCTTGATTTATTACTCCAAATATAATGGGCATAGTTGCCATTTTGTTTGATTTGTCATTATCTTTATGATTTTCTTCATTTGTTGAGCTGGCATGATTTTCAGGAACGGTCTACAGCTTGTGCGTTAACATCTCCCTTCAATCTCGAGTGTAGACTGTAGCGAAGACCGAGCTTGTAACCCAACGTTGTCAATCGATGATGGGGCAATGGCTTTGTAAACATATCAGCAAGCTGATGAGCGGACGAAATATATTGAGTAACTAACGATCCAAGAGCCACTTTTTCTCGTAAATGAAAATCAAGCTCAATATGCTTCATCCGGGAGTGATGGGCTGTTTTGATGGTGGATTGCAAAGCGGAAAGATTGTCACATAACAACAAAGGAGGTTGAGAGAGAAACAGTCCAAGATCTCTAAGAATAAATGTGATCCAAGTTAGTTCTGCTGTTGCTGTTGCAAGGGCATGGTATTCTGCTTCACAAGAAGATCTCGCAATACTTTGTTGTTTTTTAGATGCCCAGGAAATACAATTGGGGCCCATAAAGGTTGCAGTAGCCTGTGGTAGAGCGACGAGTGGAGGTGCAGCCGACCAAATCTGCATCAGAATAAGCTCTAATTGACAATTTGCTGGGCTTAAAGAATTGCATCTCAAGAGAGATAGTGCTCTAAATATAGCGAAGAATGCGTTTCAGCAACTGGAAATGTCGCAGGGAAGGAACGTGCATAAACTGTGACACATAATTAACAACATAAGTGATGTCTGGTCGTGTAAATGTAACATATTGCAGAGCGTCAACAAGACTGCGATACAAGGTAGCATTGGGATATGCTTCTTCTTTTACAGTGTTGTTACTAGAAACATTAGTAACCATTGGTGTGACAATTGATCGACACGATTGCATCTGAGCGCATTCTAGAATTTCATAGCATAGTGTTGCTGGTTGAGGAATAGTCCGGAAGCCGTGCATTGAACTTGAATGCCTAAGAAATAATGTAAGTCCCAAGATCATTCACAGCAAAAGTACGAGATACTTTCTTTTGAAAGGATGCAAGAAAGGTTGGACTGCTGCCAGTGAGAATGATATCATCCACATATAATAGAAGTATAGTTACAGTCGACTGTTGGAGTCAAACAAATAACAATGGATCTGTAGAACTGGCTTGAAAATTGTGAGAGAATAAAAATTGAGCAAACCGATCATACCAAGCTCGAGGGGCCTGTTTGAGAACATATAGTGCATGATTTAATTTGCAAACATGGCATGGAAATCGATTATCTTGGAAACCTGGAGGCTGCTCAATGAATACAGTTTCAGTCAAATAGCCATTCAAAAATGCATTTTTGACATCAAGTTATTTAAGTGGCCAGCTATTCATGAGAGCAACAGAGAGAACAATCCGAATAGTTGCTGGTTTAACAACTGGTGAAAAGGATTCAAGGAAATCCACGCCTTCAACTTGAGTATAACCATGTTCTACCAGCATAGTCTATCAACGTGGCCATCACTATTCAATTTGGTTTTGTAAACCCATCGACTGCTAATAATATGCATGGAGGGATCACGAGGTACCAAGGTCCATGTGTCATTTGCAATCAATGTTGCCATTTCATCCTTCATAGCTTGCCTCCAACCGGGATGGTTAAGAGCAATGGAAAAATGTATTGGTTCGGTGGGAGCAAGGATAGTTAATATGTATTTGGGATTGGGTTTGACAATACCATTTTGAAACCGCGTGACCGTAGGATGAGACAGTCTAGTAGAGGTATTGGGTAAGACATTAGATGGGATTGGAGAGGGTGAGCTAGGTGGCGATGGTGAGTGAAGGGTTGGCGACTCTGGTGGTGATAGTAGAGAAGGAGGAAGAAAGGGAGGTTCTGGTTCACTATTGTGAAGTCTCGCAAGATCATGGGGGTTCACTTCGGTGAGAGGAGGCTGGTTAGGTTGTGTGGCGACGGGAGAGAAGGACACTAGATCATGAGAAAAGTTGTAATTCAGTTGTGCGCTAGCCGAACCTTGATTGAAAAGAAAGCATTTTTCATCAAACATAACGTGTCTGGAAATATACACTCGATTTGTCAAGGGATAAAGGCAGCGATAACCTTTGTGTTGGTCACTATACCCTATGAAGACACATGGTAAGGATTTGAGTTCAAATTTGTGTTTGTTGTAGCTCTTGATATAGGGAAAACATCTACACCCAAAAGTTCTTAGGCAAGAATAATCTGGAGGTTTATGAAATAAACTTTCATATGGGCTTAGCATTTGGAGCGTGGATGTCGGCAACCGATTTATGAGCCAAACAGCTGTAGAAAAGGTTTCCACCCAATATTTTGCTGGTAAATTACTATGAAACAGTAGAGTTAATCTAAGTTTAGTAACTGACCTGTGTTTTCGCTCCACCAACCCATTCTGTTCATGATTTTTGGACAAGCTTTAAGATGTTTGATTCCACATTCTCTTAAATGAGAGAGAAATGTAGCGCTATTAAATACACCACCTTCATCACTTTGAAAATTTTTTACAGATCTTCTGAATCGCGTTGTCACCATCTTATGAAATTCCATAAACTTTGTAAAGAAATCAGACTTAATTTTAATGGATAGATCCAAGAGTATCGAGATGGTGATCAACAAAGAGAGCATAGTATTGAAATTTTTGACATCAGTCAACCGGTGCTGGTCCCCAAAGATCACAATGAATTTTTTCAAAAGGTTCATAATATTCATCATCTAATGGAAGAAAAGGCAAACATGTTGCTTTTCCCAATTGACAACTTTGACAAATAG
Source organism: Nymphaea colorata (assembly GCF_008831285.2). Lineage (NCBI taxonomy): Eukaryota > Viridiplantae > Streptophyta > Magnoliopsida > Nymphaeales > Nymphaeaceae > Nymphaea > Nymphaea colorata. The sequence goes on from NC_045141.1 coordinate 16,783,144, forward strand.
AAAACATAGACGTTTTTGCTGTTAAATTTATTCTACCCTTGGACGATAAAAATTCAATGATCATAGCTGATGGATGCCCAAGCCGACTATGCCAAATTTTTGAAGTTGGTGTCCTGAAACGATCAGAAAAGAATACTGCATTCGGTATAGTCTTGAGCGCGTATAAATTTCCCTCTCTAGCTCCCTTAGCAATCGTCTGATTGGTTTCCTTGTCCTTAATCGCAAACGAATCATATGTAAACTCAAATACATAGGGCATAGATGATGTAAGCAGAGAAACGACATCAATATATGCAGGGATAGGAGGTCGAAGTATCGACGTCATAAACGATTCATAACCCGATCGAAGCCCATTTATGAGCCAATAAACTTTGTCTTTATCCGACAGAGGTTTCCCAATGGCTGCCAATTCATCACATATGGTTTTGAAACCTGTTTTATACTCAGTAACAGTTTTATCTTGCTTTTGAAATGTCTGTAATTTTTTGTTTAACAGAAATTCTCATTATCTTGCTTTTGAAATGTATGCAATTTTTTGTTTAACAGAAATTCTCAGTCTTTAGATTCTCTAGCAAAGACCTTTATAAGAGCATTCCAAACTTTGGAAGAGCTTTGGAGTCCAACCACAAGACCTAGTACTTTCTTCAGATAGTGATCCAGTGATCCACCCTCTAAGGAGAGGGTCTGATTTTTTCCAGGCAAAGAATTCTGGATTTGGGATAGAACGGGCCTCAACAACTTCAATTGTAGAGGTCAGTTTTAGAGATTTGTCCCTCGGTAAAACCCATCATGTCTTGGCTTTCAATCAACCCAAGCATTTGGGTTTTCCAAAGCAAGTAATTCTTGTGAGAGAGTTTGATAAAGACAAAATTTACAACTTTAACCGTTGAAGGATATGGATACTTAGCTGCCATGACAAACGAGAAGGATGCACCAAAAGCCATGGAGAAATCGATAATCCTCACGGAGATAACTCTGATACCATAAAAGGAAAAAATGCAAGACTAAAATTTTAAATGGTTCGGATTAGCAAATCCTACATTCAGTATCTCTCACACCAACAAAACGATGGATGTGAGGTTCCAGGATTTATACACGTTTTTTAGAGGGATTGTTACAGATTTGTTTAAAATTCAAACAATCCTTCTTTAATTTTCTAGTTTCTATAATCATTTTTTTTTTCCTTTGATGAGGATACGTTGCTACTTTTGTTGCCTAGATTCCCCGCCTCTTGAGGTATTCTTCCTTGATTTATCACTCTAAATCTAACGAGCATAATTGCCTTTTTGTTTGATTCTGATTTTCTTCATTTGTTGAGCTGATCTTCAGGAAACTGCCAACTTTAAAATCCTAACACAAGTTGGAAAATAAGAGCAACGGGATATTGATTTATAAGATCGTCTCAGGACAAAACTCAGCTCGTGGTTATAATGTACACAGATCTGTATTCAATTGTCTTCCGGAACCAATAATCATGTTCTTCTCCTTGTTGGTTGGAATATTCAAAACAATCAGAAATAAAAGACGAGACTAAGGTGGGAAAACTGTAGAATGAAAGGTAAGCCCTGCCAAACGAAGAATTGGACATCACCGACCACGTGCAAATTTTGAAGACATCGTGGTGCGTGATACAGTAAGTCCAGTATCCACTATAAGGTTACAGATGTTACAACCTAGCAAACACAACCACCGGTCCTTGCCACTAGTGGCAGGATGCTTGATGTTCAGGATCAGTCCTGCAAGCAAGATTTAGAGCTGTTTCCATGTTCACAGGACCAACATTATATATGTTCTTATTTGTACGTAAAGAAGACAGACTAGGAAGATTCTCAAGCGTAAAGCAAGGAGAAAGAGATGGGGCTGACAGATTTCTCTGATGTTCAGCACCCCCATGATTGCTTTGGCTGAAAAAGAACAATAGCATACCATAGTAAACATTTACAGCAGAACAAATGGAAATGATTTCTTGTTAAGCAGCACAGAGATTGTCACAAGATTGTCACCTTTCCCATATCTTCTTTTGCTTCACCTGCTGCTTTCTTGGCAACGTCGTCAAAGTCTGGTTTGTTGTCAACTTATTTGATACATGCTGCCATGTTTGAACATGTGTTCATATCAAAGATGGACAAAACAATGAAAAAATGGGTGCAAAGGAGTTACCAGCTTTTTCATAAGTAAAACTGTCTCATGATAACTAGAAATTTCTTGATGAAGGGAGCCTCCGACAAATGAATGTCCAAGCAACTCTACTGCTGTTGCTCTGTCAGTTGGATTAACTTGCAAGCAGCGACAAAGGAAATCCTTACCCTCCAAACTCAAATTGTCTGGAATATGGGGGGTTTCATTTCTTGTGACTTTAAACATTGCTGCAGCCTGTACAGGAAACCAACACCAAGCCAATAGTCAAAAGAGCAAATAACAACACACGCACACACACACACATAATATATATATATATATATATATATATATATAAAAGACAAACTGATACAGAAAAGACGCCTATTCATTTTTCAATTATATCTATATCACCTTGTACACTTCTATGCAACCCTGGTGACAGATATTGGTATGGAATCTCTCTCTCTCTCTCTCTCTCTCTCTCTCTCTCTCTCTCTCGATATATGTGTATGTATGTCTATACCTATAGACATCATGTTTTAACCAAACCAACACAGGCCAGGACATGTGATATAGAAGCACTTTCCCCACACCGACATGTAGTTACCATATGGGCTACATAGTTGCAATACATGTGCATACTAACATAAACAACCATAAGGTTACGGTTGATTTGGCTTTTCTTGTGCTGGCTTTTAATTGTTTAAAAAAGGATTTTTTTTTTCCATTTATTTTTGGTTATGTGAACTTTTCTTCTTTCAAAATTGTCATTGAAACTTTGAATACCTTTTAGGTTCTGACTAGCCAATGGTTCTGCCTAGTAACTTACTAGATCCAAGTACCTACATGGGCAGGACATGGGTAGGAGAGGTATCAGGGGGCCTAACAGAAGTGCTCATACTCTGTAGACACAAAGTAGACAGACCATGCTATTGAACTCCAGACCTCCTTCAGCCTGACGGAATTGTTAGTCAGCACTGGGCAGAGGAAAGTCAAGCTCAGGATTCATTATGTGGTCTATGGCACATAATCAAATTGAGAGCACTCATCACACAACCACAAGATATGCTCACCATAAAAGTGCATAATGCTAACCAGAAAAGTACTGAGAATAACTTCTATGTAACAAAGTGAACGTACAATATGGATGTGAAATGAGGACATGATCAGACATGCTGAAGGTTAGAGAGATCTACACGAATTTATATCAAGAAAAGGACTCTAGCCTCTACCTATTGAACTCTTATCAGACTTCAACTTGAAGATTGTAAGTCCAACCACCCAACCCAGTGGGCGGACTTGTTTAGGGGTTATAGAAATAATGCCAATACAATAACTGTAAGTGTTTACAAAAAAATCAACTTGGACAAAAATGAAAATTGTTTTCATGCTATATAGGTCAATTGAAAAGGTTGAAAATCCAAAAATCTAGGAGGCATAAGGGCTTGGAGAAGACACAAACTCGAATTTAACTCGTAATGGATCTGTTGTTGATCATCACCACCAAAATAATGTCTCAATCCTATATTTGTTCTGATGGAAAAGTAACCTTAAAACAAAATCAAAGTTATATGACATAGGATAACCAGTTATTTCTGATGGACAGCAGAATTAAGTGAAGAAAAAGTTTCAGTATGGAAGATAGGTTCATTATCAGCTAATAGTTTGAACTAGATTCTACAGCTAGTTAAGTTATTTGTGAAAAATAACAACAGCAAAGAAAAGATAATTCTATAGCAACAAAAAAAGTATTCACTTTGATGTTTATGTGGAATAAATGAGGAATAAGTTAATTAAACAACATCGTGCATAAATCTATCCACAATAAGCTCACCCAATTTAAATCACCCCATGGAGGTTTCCCTGTCACCATCTCAATGATGGTACAACCCAAACTCCAAATATCAACAGCAAGGTCATATCCAGTTTCTTTCTGCATCAGGACCTGGGCAAGAGATAGCTAGTGTTGGAAAATTCTTTATATGAAATCACAAGAAGTGTACAGGAATAGAAGTCTACCTCTGGAGCCATCCAATATGGAGAACCCTTCATCGATTGTGGTAAAATTTCCCCTTTTAACTGGAAAATGGAAACTCAAAGAAGTGAGTCAAAAGCAAAATTATGCATGACATGCAGACCATTCATACCAATGTTGGTCTTACATCCTGTAAATGTTTAATGGCATGCATATCTAAGCATGATGCAGCTAGTGACATCATGCTGATGATTGACTACTCTTCAATTTGAAACCATAATTCCCAAGCAGAACATGCCCGCTCATATTCTTCCAGGAGACCAAAACACCATTATGTGAGTGGTTTAAGAGAGAACGACTCTTCCTCTCCACACGCAAACATACATAAGTTACAAACGTATTAATTTGGGAATGCACTCGAGCATGTGTAGTGTGCATGTGCATATGATTGTGTTTGTGTGCAGTCTTTTACCTGTGGAAGAAGGGTGGGTGATATGGGAAGTACACTTGATACTAACAAAGTGAAGTAGTGAACTAGTAAGTACAAATTATTTTTCCTTTAATATTGAACTTTATCCATGAACTCCATGGTTTGCATACTAAAAAATGAGTTTTGAATCCAGTAGTTGTTCTAACATGCAAATAGTTTTTTCAAGTGCTTAGAAAAATGACAGGCCCCAACATACTAAGATTTCAGCATTGTGGTTATCCAGTGACATGATACAAGTAGAACGGGAAGGTTCCATTCTCAGTAAATATCATACTTAACATGGTAGTAAGAAAATTACCAATGATAGTGCAACTAGTAGGCAAGGGCAATCAGTAACAATGAAAAAACTATCTTCCCATATGACAAAACTAAGGAATGTCAAGCAGAATGCATGGCTTGACAAGGAAATAATGTAAACGAGAAAACAGAAAAAATAAGAACGTACGCAAATCCAAATAGGAAACTACAGAGATCCCAGTGAAATGTATAAAACCATTATCCTCATGAAAATTTAAAAGAGAAAAAAGCTCACAGGTTTTGCCACCCCAAAGTCTGCAAGTTTAACAATACCATCAGTGTCAACCAGTAGGTTTGCCCCCTTGATATCCCTGAAAAGAAATAGTTATGGAATGCTTCCAAGAGGGTTCTCATAGAAATTTCCAATCACATCAATGATTGAACATGGAACGAGGGAAATATGTCATAAATGCAGCTCCACTAGATCCAACAAAAGGAAAGGCAGAGAAACAGAAGACAGTCAAGATGCTAATGGAACGTTTGAGTAAACTAAGAGACAAAGACAATTTACACATTGAGTAATGAATTTTATGGCTCATGATATTGTTTGTGGCTCCAAAGGAAGAAAGAAAGACAAAGACTGCACATAGGATGTAGCTTTTTCATGATATTGTCTGTGGTTATTCCACCCAGACAACAAACCAGATTATTTGAGCTAACAACGAAGTGCATGACTTATATTAGACACTCCATATAAGAATCATGGATGTTGAAAATAGAGTACTACTCAAAATGAAACTTTAGTATGATGACGGGTATCTTTGCCTGGAAAATTAATACCCTTGCCTGGAAAATTAGGAAATTTCCTTTTTCATGTTTATTTTGTTTTATGGGTGGCAATTTCTAGATGTGCAAATAAAAGGATGTTTTTTGGTCTGAGCTTTAGAATAGATTATGAAAGATGAAGTTAAAAAAGTTACCTGTTGATAGCTCCAGAAACAAAAACGTATAACGTATAATCCACAATTATTGAGCAGGTAAAAGAAGTTCCATGACAAGGCAAACCTAGACATATAAAAGTTTCGTAAAGAAGTTTTTGAATTTCAAAACATCCATAAAATATATCATCATTAACCTAAACCTTGGGCTACTAAATTTTTCTAAAATTAGGACCAAGTTTCTGCAGGAATACAAAATGAAAAATTTGATAGTAGTATTAAAACTTTAGATGGAATTATGTAGGACAATTATCTTACTTGAGAAGAGAACAAAAAAAGCAGATATGATGTAACAATCTGTCCCAAAAAGTGACCCAATTGTCTAGTTTAGTGAAACCCGAACCTGCCCTCTATCTGGGTTCGGTTTGCCATAAAAAGAATATGAACCAGGAAAGCTAGTGTGTGCAATCAAAACTTGTAAAACCCTCAAAGCACATAGGGCATTATAATCTAGGGTATTATACAATATCAACAAGATATGACTATTTTTTATACTGTCAAATAGGGGCTTATAATTTACCCTCCTTAAGGAACACACATCCATGCATGTGGAACCTAGGACCAAGTGTTGAACTTCACTTTGACATCAACTGTAACAACCCGTGGTCTTTGAAATTGATCAAGTGTCTGATTTGGCAGAGCCCAACATCCCCCTCAGCTGGCTTGGTTTCAATGCAATGCAACAAAAAGGCTAAGAAGAAAGACAACTAGGGGCATGAGACCGATACTTACAAACCCTTATGTATCTTCAATATCATCAATATATGAATCCTCTCACATATACCTTTACATATAAAGAATCGTCAAGGAAGATGCATAAATAGATAAACAGCCTTTTTTAGAAAACCAGGATATGCTGCATTAAGCTCATTTTGTACTATTCTTTTTCTGCATTAGGCATTAACCACATTTTCCTTATTGAGCAAAAGGAATTTTGGTACCTGTGCGGTCAGATCTCAAACTATACTTGTTTTCTGCACTTCTCCTTGTAATAAAAAAAGTTCATAATGCAAATTTCCCACCTAGTTTTGTCTTTAAAGCACTTTTCTGTGTCTCTAAATAGTAAGAGATCAGACATTAATGGCTGACAAACTCCAACTAAAAAACAGAAAAACTCTAACCAGGCTTCTATACAGGGTTGCCCCCTAAAGTTCAGCATACTAATGTTTATAGCAGTTATTCACATTGTCTTCATAACTTTGCTGTTGGCATTACCAACCATTGCAACTGAGATATTTAAGCATAAGAACATTATTCTGAGCATTATATATTTTCAGACACTTTTGCTGCATAATCATTTGCTCGGGCCTTCTAAAGTTAGCAACATGGAAGCAGAAAGTAGCATAGGAGAAGCAACATTATACAGAAAATTTTTGTAATGTTGTACAACTATATCAGCTTCACTTCATAAAACCATAAACTTGGATGCTGAAAATTTAGGATCAGCTGGTTCAGCTCAAAAAGGCTCATGAAAGCACCTGTGGACAACATTTTCTCTATGCAAGTATGCCAAACCCGAAAGAATGTGACGAGTGAAGCTGCGGACAACCTGTTCTGGAAGGGCACCACCCCACTCCTGAATCACTTTTATGATTGAACCACGAGGAAAATACTGGATATATATGTAGAAACTATCATCAACCTGTACATAAGAACAATTATGTCATTTGCATTCTATTGAAGAAAATTATCAACAGGGCAAGATAGATGTTAACTCACTATTTCACTTCCATAATACTGCACAATGTTTTGATGTTTAAGTTGGGTAAGAGTATTTATTTCCTGCGAAGAGCACCCTTCATAAGTCAGAAGAAAAGCAGAATATTTTTCCTAAAATACAGCTGCCAAAAAAATTATGTTGCTGTACAAGGTTAAAATATTTTGAGGAAAAAAATTGTAGTTGGAATTCCTACATGCTTCTGTGCATGCAGAATAAACAGGTCATGTGCATCATCCATATTCGCCAGTTTATATGTAAACATAGAAGATATGACCATCAACAAAGCCAACATACTCAACTATTTTATAATATATCCATATGTTTTTTCACTAATTTTAGCAGATACCCATCAGCAAACAAGATTTCAGTAAAGGTGTCTAATTTCCCCAGATATCAAATACAAGGAGCTATAGATCTCTTTCCACATCAGACCAAAGATACAAGGATTTCAGGCATCAGAGAACCAACTATCCTCCAAAGATCCACAGATAGATAGGAACTTGCTCATGCAGTTCCATCTATGACCTTGAACCGTGAAACAGCAGTTCATGGAAAAATCTTCAGCATCTCTTACACAAATGTGGGGAATACAGAAAGGGAAAATGTTCATCTAACAAACAGCGTCTAGGAAACAGTTCTGAGAGTTTAGGAAGTTTATTATTGCTAGGGACTAAACTAAATTATTGCTAGGGACTGAACCTCAAGTTGGAGAATAAAAAGAAAGGAGATTCGTTTCACTAGGTATAACTCTCATGGAAAAAAATAGTTAGCTGGTGATCCGGGCTGTTTCCCTCTTGACAATGAAGCTTATCCCCCATCATTTTACTTAATTAAGGATTCCACAAACAAATACAAGTGAAGAACAAAGGGTACGAAATCAATTAGATTGATTTTTCAATCAAAAGTACTTCCAAAATAGTAATCATTGCTTCTAGGAAACAGTTACGAGAGTTTAGGAAGTTTACCAAAATAGTAATCATTCATTGCCAATTTTTACTTTCCTAGCTTGAGAAAATGGCCATACAAAACAGTTACATGCAAACTACTACAAAAGTATAATCTTCTTTACTGGATAGGCCTTTGTGATTTGTGTTTGTCACAGGAAGCAAACCTTACACAGTGATATCCTTTACATCATTAATTACTTTCTGCTCGGACAGATTATCCTTTCTTCTAGTTCCATAACTTCTGCTAAAGGTCAAGGATAATGTCCTTTATTTTGTTGCTGGTTATTCTGGCTTTTTCTTTCAACAACCAACCTCCAAAAAATGGTAAAACCAAGTAAAGTCAAATGTAGAAACCGATAGATGCAAGTTGAACCAAAAGAATGTGATGAACTCATACCAAGTCATGTTAAGGAAAAGAATATCTATCAAAATTAACTAGAAGAAAGAATGAAAAAGCTGAATGAGATAGAAGGAACAAGGAAAAGTTGACAAAACACCATTAGTAATTAATGGGATGTCAGCAATCAACCATCCAACATGCAGAATCACAAAACATTGTTTTCACAGCTTCCAGATATAGCTTAAAAAACTTATGATGCAAAAATAGGTTAATGAGATTAAAGATGAACTCGATAAGCAGCATTCATGATCTAGGGATACAGGTAAGCAATTGGAGTGAAAAAGAACCTGTTCCAGCTGTTTTATGCATTCCGAGGATTTTGGATCATCCGGAATTAGAGTTACCTCCTTCATTGCACATGTGGCACCAGTTTGACTGTCAAGTGAAAGAGATACTGCTCTGAAGATAACACAAAAAGGAAGCAGGCACGCATACAGAGTCGCAGACACACACACACACAGATGCAATCACTATATACCTATTCAGAGCAAAATAGACTCTCCCATATGTACCACTTCCAATAAGATGCTTCTTTTGCCAGCTCCTTGTTCTTGATGTGAGGCTTGGGACTGCTCCTGGTTGCTGCACAAAAGATGACGGTCCTGATGCTGCTGCTTTTGGAGGAAGCGGCAGTGGATGAACAACCATAGGTTGGTTAACCTCATGCTTAACTGAAACTGAGTTGCTCTCCATAGTCAATTTTGGGTGCACCACAGTAACTAATTCATTATGATTTTTGAAATTCAAGACAGAATCTCTCCTTGTTGGGCTATGAAAAGGAGAGTCCTCCTGATTTTGCTGAGGCGACCCAACCTGATGTCCTTGAAAACATTCATAAGATGGAAGTGTATCTCCAGAAGTCAAGCTTTGAGGACTTGGGTTGGAGCTTGATACACAACTAGTTGAAGCACTTCTTCTGTTGGCTTCAAATCTGTTTGACATGGCGCAACCTGTGAATACTCTTGAAGACCGAGTACCAGTCCAGTATGCTTAACAAAGGATTCATATTTCATAAGATGAAAACCCACTATTTCAGAAACATAAATGCTCAAGGGGCTAAGCATACATCATCCCCTAATATACGCGACAACTCTATGAGCAGAACTGTGATATATATATATATATATATATATATAGAGAGAGAGAGAGAGAGAGAGAGAAATCGGTTTTTCGAGTCCCCTGTTCTTTACTTTTCGTTAAAGTTATGCTGAAAAGAGAAAAAAAGGGCCGAGCTTGACAAGTAAAAAGTATATATGTAAAAGCCTTTAATCGGGTATAGAATTAAGGTTCTCAAGGCAAGATCTTGTATAGGAAAAACGAAAATATTGGAAGAAAAGACGCAACCACTACTATTAACTGGGAACCAACAGGAAAAGAAAATCCAAATAAAGTCGATGAATTAGAACTGGTTCAGGAATTACCGATTAGTCTCAGAATCGGAGACAGAGGTGTGATGGAGGATTCCACCCACTTCTCCTGGCGATGGGAGAGGGTGACAACTCGACTTCCATGGCGAGACTCTGTGGCCCGTCTGAAGAAACCCACTGACTTCCAGCAAAGGAAGGTCTTCGTCCGACGAAGACACATCGAAGTTGGTTGGTGATCGGAGATCGGAGTTCGGAGGTTCTAGACTGAATTCGGGGACTGTAGGGTACCGGAGTTTCCGTTGCCTGGTTAGCTTTCTAGCCGGTTGCTTAGAGTGTTGGAGAGACTGAGATAGCTTCTCGTCCTTGGCTCTACGTCTATGGCTCGGTGAAACTGGGGACGGCGCAGAGGAAGAGGAAGAGGAAGAAGAAGAAGTAGGAGACAATCCAGAATGGGGAGAAGAGCAGTCCTTCCTGCCGCCTCTCCACCAGTGCATTTTGGCAGAGAAGCGAGCATGGTACTGTCACTCCTAACTTATTCGACCCATCGAAAAGCACTTCTCTCTCTGTGTTGGCCGTGTGCAGGAAGGCAGAAAATTGGCAGAGGATGGAATTTCGGGGCACGAGATGGAATTTCGGGGCACGAGGAAATGAAAGTCTCAGTGACTCATCGGGATCCCGTAAATTTCCGGGGCGTCAAGTCCGACACGTACACCACCGCTTCCTTGTTTTCCACCTTGACTTTTCAATGATTTCCATGTCAACGTCTCACGCATCCACAGGCCTTTCTTCAGCTTCTACCATGAAATTATGATCCCTTCTTCATATGATGAAGAAGAAGGAAGAGGAGAAAAACAAAGCACTGCTGCTACCTTTTCATTGCTCGTAACTTCTCCCATGCAACAAGGAGGAGCAGAGTACCGTACAGAAACTGGAGGAAACAAAGTGACTAAACCCCAGCCCGCTGGATTTCAGTTTAATTCTCCTGCATTTACTTCAGTTTGATGAAAATTTTTGAAGCAAAGGCTAGAACAAGAACCAAGTTCTCTCGTTCATGGAAGAAGTAAGTCCTCTTATCACAGTGAAAAAATGGTCGGCAATGATAATTATCATTTTTTGAACATCACTTTATATATAAAGTGAGTTGGCCATGACAACTCTACAGCATTGTAGGTTTAGGTTTCATGATATAAGGCATCTATATATATATTTATATATATATTGAAATACGCCTTTAATGAACTTATTTAACTAAAAAGCAAACAAAAGAACATAAAGAAAAGAAGAAGAAGAAGAAAAAAACAGAAAATATGAAGGCACTAGGAACCATGATCTGTTTGAACTAGAAAAAAGGTCTGATTCAAATCGATTTGACAGGGCTGATGGTACCCGCTATTTTATATAGTAAAAAATCCGTGAGGTGTATATGCCTCACGACTCTCCTTTCCACCATAATGACTGAATAGCGCCCTGTTCATTAGCATTGAATTTAGTCATCTTCATCGTCAAATAGAAAGTGATGATATTTATAGCAAGATCAGTCAAAGGGAAACTCACCGAGCCTTTGCCCCTTGTTGAAGAAGAAGAAGAAGAAGAAGAAGAAGAAGAAGGTCATTTTACTAAGCTATATACATGATGATTTAAGTTTTGTGGAATGCTAGATATTGCTGGATTATTAAAAAGATTGGTCGTTTAAATCATAAGCTAATAGTACCATAAATTGTTGTTGCATAAACTAATGCTTTTGTGCCCACTATTTTTTAATGATAGATTTTTAATCTTTAACCATCCACCATCCAACAAATTTCAAGAAAAAAAAAAACAAGTAGAAATAGGTGATGAACATTTATGTCGTTTGATATTGATTTATACTTTTTTCTCATTGTCTTGAACGAATGAATTATACGACGGAGTCACTATTCACTCACCCCACATATAAATATATGAAATATCATGAGCCAACAAAAAAAATGTGCTGAAACATTGTCTCCCTATTAATGATCAAGTGTAATGGAGCAGTCACAAAGTTACGATTTTTTTGTTGCAGAGCCTGAACTATGGTTTCCAAACATTAAAAGGGGTCGAAAAATAAGTTCACGAAAATTTTTAAAATTTATAAGTAAAATTTTTTATTTTTTAAAAAAATTGAAGGGGGCCATGGGCCCCTACTGCCCCCCTTGCCTCTGCCCATGTGATTGAGAGTTCTAATGGTTTGAGGACCAAATTTTGGATCTATCGAGGAACTATCAAGCACTTATGATGTGTATCATTGAATTCAACGAATTGGTGAGCGGTTGGAGAGAGTATTAATTTCATCCTACTACCTAATAAAAAAGTCGAAGTCCCCACTTATTCCTGTTTTCATAATAATAATAGACTAATTAGTTGTCTGTTTATGTTTTTGCTCATTGTGAAAGACAAGACATGCGAGCATGGATGGATCCAGAAATTTTCATGAGGGTGGTCAACTTGAAATTTTCAAATTTGACTCGAATTGAAATATCATTTTTCAAAATTTTTATATAAAACAAGTATTTTTTTTTAATTTTACATGTAATTTTTTTTTTTAAATTTGAGGTGAGACCAAACCCATGTGGCCCTACCTTGACTCCGCTCAGGGCCTTGAGAGACAACATCATAGTTTATCAACCCATGGTGCTTACTTGGTCGGACACGCGCATCTCCAACCAATTTCCGCATACGGACACATTCAAGCATATATAAACTAAATGTCAAAAATACTTTATATATCGATATAAATGTGGACTTTTTGCTTCTTCTGTTGACAATTTAGATATTTGTGGATTTGGTTGATGCACTCTTTACTAACTTATTTTATGTTCCAATATTTGAGTCCAAATGCGGATGCGCATACATATAAGAAAGGCTTCCAAATCCGACTTTTATTTTCAGATCCGAATTGAAACACAAACTTTAAGTATGCAACTGACGAAACAGCATTATGAGATGTTGAGAGCTATTTTTCAAAATGAATAGATATTCGTTAGGATATTTTATTTGAAACTAAATTTGAGTCTGATTGGTGATTTACTTCAAACAGAATATGAATGACTGGGTGTTATTTTTTCTAAATCCAAATCGATTCAATTCCTTAATGAGATATTAAATATTGTTCTATATCTAGCTGTATTTGTAGCATTTCTCGACTCCGATGCATCCCTAAATTCAATTGACAATTGGAATTTTCTGTCTGTTTTGCCGTCAACAACTTAAACTTCTTGTTGGTTTCCTATTGATCCAGTTGTCGTCCCAAACTGTTTGTTCGCATTTATTTAATCAATGTTATTAGGAATATGGCATTTTCACGTTTATATATAAGCTGATGGATGACAGCCAAAACCCTAGAAACTCACTTCAGATTTTTTTCTGCCCAAGCCTAAAATAAATAGTAAATAATAAATAGAGTGACTGAAGCTTAATTATTTGAGGATACTGCTCAATTTTTGCCTCAATCATACACAAATTTGCACTAGGTCATAAATCATTCAATAATGGTGTGGATGCTCCGATCTCTTACACATGCAACAAAATCACCAGTGTGGCTGGAGAATGTATATATATATATATTTAAAATTTATGAATTTCTCTGTCGAGATATGGTCGGAGAATTCTTTTCGTCGTAGCCATGATTTAATGGAGCTCAAGATGACCGAAGAATGTCAGCCCTTCTCTCTCTCTCTTTCTTTCTTTCTCTCTCCCTCTCTCTCCCTCTCTCTTTCTCTCTCTCTCTCTCTCTCTATATATATATATATATATATATATATATATATATATATATATATATATATGTGATAAAGTATCAAGGTAAGTCTGTTTCGATTCCATGAAAGTTGAATAACAATTATAACATCTGAATCTACGTGAGTTAAAACGGTCAGGAAATGACTGGCGGGTTAGGTGATTGGTCATTAGCTCAAACTTCAATAAGGCTCCATATTCATGTGGACGATGTCTGTTTGGGGCCGAAGAATTTTTGTCGGGGAAAACATTTTTTAGAGACAAATCATACAAAAAAATGATTTCGCTTAACCTCTCCGTATTTGCAAGCAAACACGCCGTCCACTGTCGAGGGCGTCTTTTGAAGGCCTCCTTTGCTTTTACGGCATCGAGAAGCAACGCGTTTCCCCCAAAATTGCGCCACCTTTAACTTTTAGAACACCGTTTGATTACGCGGATAGCGCTTATTGGGTATACTTTTACCCACCTGTAATTGCACCTAAAAACCGAGTGAAAGAAGTTAGAAGACATTTTTTTCAGCGACTTTCTTTCCCAGCGTAGAAGGAAGTTCTGAAGATCTTCCCCTTGTGTTTCTTGTGTCTGGCACGTAAAGTGAAAGTTTTACGCAAGCGTATCTCTGCCTAACTTTAGCTTACGTATTAAGCAGAACTAAAACCTAAAATTAATTATGCTGACCGAGTGGTCAAAAGCTTTTAATTGATCCATCTTTTCCGTCTTATGCTTTAAAATGCAAGTGCAAAAACTCCGAATTAAAAAAAATTAAGGCTCTGCATGTTTGCAACTTTCAGATGGACGGAAGGACCTGAATGAGAGTCGAAGCTTCTACCCTTTTTCTGTACCCCAAGGTCTAGAATCGAATTGGTGTTTAGTATGGAGGGTGACGCTCCTACCATTCGATGACGGGCCGCCTCAATTGGTGTACAGCTTAACAATCACATTTGAGTGAGCAGGAAGAGTATTTCGGTGTGATTTATGGTGTTTTTTCACGATGACTTTAAATATTAGCCATCGGATAACATCCGGCAGCCAGCTTATTTCAGTTTTCCTATGTATTGTCTCATACAAGAATTCATTTTCATTTAAACATTCCTGTAAGCAGATGAAGCGGAAAATCAAAATCACGGAATGAAACAAAAGTTATACCTCTCTGATGTACGGATATGTATATATATATATATATATATCCTGATATTGGCTCGTTTAAGAATACAAATATATATAGTGATATCAGATCGTGTGATTAGGTTGACAGCATGGGCTTTTGTAATTAGATATAGCGCAAACCGTGGCCGTTGATGCAAACACATCTTTTGCAAAGGTTTTAAGAGATATAAAATAAAAATAATAACCATCCGACCATAAACAAAACAATGCTTGCTGATTTCAATATATGTATACAATGAGAAAATTGTTGGTTTTAATGTCAAACTAAGTTTTATGCCTCCCTTTTTCTTTCTTTCTTTTTTTTTTCCTTGTAGAAAAGAAACAAAAAGTTTAATTTCAATATGTGACAAGAGACACAAATTATGCGAATAATGGACACAAAAGCATGACTGGATTTTTGTACGTTTCTTTAAATAAAATTCATGTTACTTTTAAGGTGCATGGTACTAGGGTGAAAAAAGAAAAGAAGGAGAAAGAAAGTTAGTAGGTGAAATAATGAAAGAAGAGGGAAGAGGGGACAATTAGAATAATGGCATATAATATGAGAAGGGCGAGCAGAGTACTGGGAGGTTGCAGGTGGGACGTACAAAACGGCGTGCACATCCACCCTCCGTAGAGACTGGAGCTGAGTATGCTCACCCTTCCCGCCGGCCTGCCACCCTTCCCACCTGCAACTATCGTCTTCCTCTGTAACTCTTTCCTCCCTCTCCTCTTCCTTCTTTCAAACAGATGGGAAAACGGTATGTTTCTCCTCCAGCTCTACCGCTAATACTTGTCCTCTAAACCTTTGCTTTTCCTGTGTTTCTATCGTCACTTTCCAGTGAGTTTTCGTTTTTCTATGGTATGTTCATTTTTTCAGCCAACTGCATGGCCCGGTTGATTTTAGTTCGCAGTCAAGAGCAGGTCTACAGTTGCTCATCGGATCTGTTTTAGATGAACGCAGTCTTCTCTTTGTTGGTGGAGAGGCCGATCATGAGCAATGACTGAAGCAATGTAAAGCATCTCAATTATTAGATCAGGTGAACAACAAACGGGTGTCTAAAGTCTTTACGCCCATGAACAACTGAGAACAACTCTTCCGAGAGGTGTAACCGAGAACAACAAAAAGTCATATATGAATCCAATGGCGGAGACATGTTGTGGCTGGAGTGGGCAATTGCCCACACGAGACCACTAAATTTACATCATTTATATATAAAAACCTCATTAATTTTTAATTTTTTAGATATGAGTGCCCCATTTAGCTTCAAATTTACACTTATAGTGTCCCTGAACAAGAAATTTCTGGTTTGACCACTGTATGAATCCAAATCTAAATTTTGAACCAAATCTAGTCTAAGGGCGTTGCATATATAAGACATTTGTTTAAAACTAAATCTGACCCGAATTTTATTGCATATTGCTGTATAACTAAATCCAAACCCGACTCCAAACCCGACCAGACGCCATTTCTTAAATCTGAATTCATTTTGATTTCTTAATCAAACACTAACCTTTTTTTTTGTGTATGAAATTTTTAGGAATGAGTGGTCGAATATTTGATTCAAATTGGATATATTAACGTCCCTAAGAATTCTTAGAGAAATGACTTTAGAGGTTTTGTCCATGGGGCGAGCAATAAATCTCTCAAGTTGGGGTGGTTTGTATAAACAGAAAAACACACAAGGACTCATAAGAAAATGGTAGGTTGGGCCCAAAGGTTGCAATTTGAGGATTTTGGATCAAATCTGATCTTGATGAGATCCTATCCATTTGCAACCCCGTTGGATAGTCTCTCTCCACGCTACTAAACCCATCTGCGATGCGATGTTGATTTGGCAAAAGAGTTAGTTTTTGTGTTACATAAATGCTAGTTTTTGTGTTATATAAATGCTTCATTGACTACTACAAGAAAAATATATAATCAATGCAACTTTAACTTCTCAAGCTGAAGCTCCAGATTTTAGCACATAGGAAACTGTGTCAACTCATTGGGCCTCATAAAATACTCTTACATTACAATATCTTGCCACGTTCAATTATACATTGATCATGAATGTCATATAAATAAATATATGACATCCCTATCAATAGCAAACAGATAATATTTTGGGGTTAAGACGGTGTGACGGAAGTCGGCAATTAATAAATAATTGAATAAAATCGGAATAATAGTTTCTTGCATGCCTAGTTAACAAACTGCCCCTTAAACGATTATGTATGGTTAGTCCAAGTTCTAGTAGCTTGTATTAAAATTTCTCCAACTATTTAGGGGACACATGTCAACTAAAATATTTTTTTAATAAGTCAAAGCTATTTTCATTTTTTTCGTTATTAGGGTTTAGAGTTGTTTCTCAACTAAATACCAACCATGCATCCATTGTTTGAAGTGTAAAGAAGTAATGCTTATGAGAATCAAATTGACAACTAAACTTTTACCGGTCCATGTAACTAAGAGACAACTAGGAAACTCCAATTCAAGAGTAATGCCACGTGTCATTTTCAAAATATCTTTTAAATTTTTTAAGATTTTTCTTATTTTAAATTAATTTTTATGTTTTTATTCACTTTGCCAAGAAATGTTTTTCCGATCCGATTCAGCCAAAGCAATGAAATGACCAATTCACGGAATTCTCAGTCGATTGTTACAGCACTGCCGTTGAAATAGCATTGCTATGTGAATCTTGTACGCAAATTTTTAGTGTAAATGTTTGTCTTAAATTCCCTTAAAATTTAAGGAGTTGAGTTTAGGATCAATTTCCTTAGCCCAGGTCAAGCACTTCCTAGGCTTTTAAGTAACCAATACGACATCAGGAATGACTTCTTCTCATATCACAATAGAGCTTTTTGAGGCCAAGAATCGCCGGAATTTCAAGGCTTTACGTGAAAAAAAAAAGATTCAATTCAGTTGATGCTAGTTTGAACAGCTGAAGTCCCATAGTTACAAATAATGTCTCGGAGTTTTAAACGGCAAGGTTTTTTAAGGTATAATATGATGTGCTTGAAAAAACAAGAAAAAAATAGGTAAATTTTAAAAAACTAAAAGTAAGGGAAAAATAAAATAAATGAAAACTAATAACACAAACAAACATCAAGATAAGTAGATTTGCAACAAATAAAAAATAAAAAATGAAAAAAAAAACTGTTTAGCATTAAAAAAATTTAAAAAGTGAAATAAAAAGTGAAAAAACGAGTTAAAAACGTGGTTTTTTCGTTTTTAATGTTTTTTTTTTTTCAAAAAAGCAGCTTTTTTTTAGTTTTAAACGGCCATTTAATTTTATTTTTATTTTTTTTTTAAGAAAAGCGTTTTCTGTGACTATTGAAGTTTGAAGGTGCTTGGCCTAATCCAAACTACATATGAAGATTATAAAGGCAGAAGAAACCCAGTCTAAACCACGCCGGAGCAAAAGATAACCAGCGTGAACCTGTTTCTGGCGCCGGCGCCGCCGGCCTTCCGTTGGCCATTACATTGCATCAGTTGAACCTCATGGAATGAGCGAGAGAGAGTTAGCCAACGAAGCCTGGTGGAGAACACTGAGCTGGCCTGGCCTGTACCTGACTAGATCCAGCTTCGCGCCAGAGCCAGAGCCAGGTCCGCATCACTAACAAACAATAGGCCAAGTCGCGTCCCAGACACTCAACAACAAATCCTTAAGTTGGATGTTCAGCTCGATTAAACTTTATTGTAGATGCTTTTAATCGTGGGTCTCTTTTTCTCTTCTTCTCCAAGAAATTAATATAGCACATTAATGAACGGCCTCAAAGAAAGATCTTTCTCGAACTCCGTTTATTCAATGGGAAAGCGGAGATTATTACGTAGTAAGAATTAAGATCAACCAGACATACATTTGTGAAATCAAGTAACATGAATGTAAGGATTCGGCGGCCACTTCGCCACTTCAAACTAGAGCTTTTGGTTCGACAGATCTCAACTTGCTTCTTAACAGTTTCGATTTCGATTCAAAAGAAATTTCGATTTGGATTCAAAAGAATTAAGAATCAATATAACCACCCACTTAACAATTCATTTTATAGGCCATTAAAGATCTTTCATAACAACACCAACAACACAATACAAGTGTATTAACGAGAGAAGATGGGTGTAAGGATGGTGGCCGGCGAGTTAGGGCAACGAGGGAGGGATCCGATGGACGTACACATGAAATGAAACGTCAATAAATGAGCAAGGGGAAAAGTTGGGGTTGACGGTCTCTTAATAATAAGAGAAGCCGCTTTGTCGCCCAAGAGGGGCAGGTGGTGGGCCCACCGAGTCGGGAAGTTCGTGGGGGGTGGAACAAGGACTAGGCATCTGACACCCCCCCCAAGCGTCACGCCCACCCAAACTCCGAGCTTTCTTCACTTGGGGCTGACGATTTGACGCCACGAGGTGATGGAGACCTCAGATCCAACGGAAGAAGAGCAGTCGTCTCTTCTCTCCTTCCTCCCTCGGGAAACGTTGCTGATTGGGAGGTGGAGAGGTGACGCCGCGACCGACCCAAGTGGGTTCGCTCGCTCGCCATCTCGGTCGAGCCCTGTTGCCTTGGCCTTTGACTCGGTTAGGTTTGACCGCGAGCAGGGAAAGCGGGACCCACCGCCTTCATTTCTTCTGTTCTTTCCTTGTTTCGCTTTTTCTCTTTTCGTTTTGTTTTTGGTTTTCGGTTTTGCCTTGGAGGAGGAGGGGAGTTGCCGAGTAATAAATCGCTCCTCACTTGAACAGAAAAAAAAATCCCTTCATAACCGGGAAGATCTCTCTCCCTCTCTCTCTCTCTCTCTCTCTCTGGTTTCTTCCTCCTGCGCAGACCCACACTGTTTCCTCCCCTTAGGCCAATCACCAAATCCAAGCTCTCTTTCTGTCTCTCTTTTCTGAGTTGTGCCATCTATCTATCTATCTATCTATCCATGGTGACCTAATTCTTGTTTTTCAGATTGAAAAACTAAATAAGGGGAGCCATTTTTCCGGCTCCTTAGTGGGCACCAGTCATCGATTTCCATCGGCGGAGGGGAGGGCGGGGGGGATCGGTGCATCTTCTTATAGGAGAGATCGATCCGTGAAAGCCTTCTCTGTCGTCCCCGCCTGTAAGTTGTTCTGCCGTTTTTTTTTTGTTTTTGTTGGAATTTTTTTTTTCCTTACTGATTCCTGTTTCGAATACTCGTCTTCCTTATTTTTCTGTTTCCACGATTTTCTTTTTCTTGTTTCCTTTTCGCGGATGGGTACGTCGGTTGATCTTCTTTTGATATATTGATTTGGTGGGTGCATCTACCTTTGTGAACCCCAAAGGTCATTCGTGTGCTTGCTTCTTCTTGATCACTTGTTTTGCCGGACCTTCGAACGTCGGCTTTCCGCTTTATCAAAAAGCTTCGTGGGGAGACTTTACGGTTTCTTTGATTGATGACGCTGGCGCTTATCTTTCGCTATGAAATATGAATATAGAAAATATGATTCTTTTTGTTTCTTTTCCAAAGTGGGATTATGCCCTTTTCTTCCTTTCCAAAATGGGCTCTCAACCAGTGAACCCCTAACCTTTTCCGAGTGCAATGATAATAGGAAAAAGATGTTTCCAAATAGGATGGTGAATCTCTCTCTCATGCTTTTTCCGTTTTCTCTTGTTGGGGACAATAGCGATGGCGTCATCTTCGAATTCGCCGTGCGCGGCGTGCAAGTTTCTCAGGCGAAAGTGCACGCCGGAATGCGTCTTTGCTCCCTACTTTCCACCGGACAGCCCACAGAAGTTCGCTAACGTGCACAAGGTATTTGGAGCCAGCAACGTGAGCAAGCTGCTGAACGAGCTACCACCTAGCCGGCGGGAGGACGCCGTCAACTCTCTCGCTTACGAGGCCGACGCCCGCTTGAGCGACCCCGTCTACGGCTGCGTTGGGGTCATCTCCCTTCTTCAGCACCAGCTCAAGCAGCTCCAGGCTGACCTCCTTGCCGCCCGGGCGGAGCTTTCCCGTTACATGGCCGCCGCCGGCATCCCTGGTCCCCTTCCCCCTTCATTCCTCCAGGCAGCAGCTGTAGCCGCGCACCACCAGCAGCAGTACCAGCACCACCACCACTCCGCGACGTCAGCTGCCGTTGGTATTGGAATGGGACTGCCGGGAGCGGCGTCCAGGGAGCAGTTGTACAGGGAACAGCAGCAGCAGCAACAGCAGCTACTGGAGTCGCAGCAGATGGCCGTCGCTGTGGCGATGGCGGCGAGGGAGCAGCAGGAGATGATGAGGAATTACGAACATGGTGGCGATATCGGGAGATTCGGTGGTGCAGCTTATGATCAAGGAGTGGGTGCAGCTGGTGGTAGTGGTGCCGGCAGTGGCAGTGTTGGTGGAGGGTTGGGGTTTAATGCATTTGCTTTGTCTCCGGCAGCGTCGCCATCGTCGTCGGGTTTCATAAGCCCGATACAGGCCCACCATCATCATCAGCAGCAGCAACAGCAGAGATCCGTAGGTGGGGAGGACAGGAAACCTTGTAGTAGCGGCAGTGTTGGTGGTGGTGGCGGCTGTGGCGGCAGCGGTGGTGCTGGAAGCACCGGTCTTTCCTCGTAAGGCGTTCGGATTACTTCGCCGGTCATCGTCGATGACGGTCACCGGAAATGGAGATCCACAGTCCACACCATTTTTTTCCCTGTAAGGAGGAAAGCATCTCTCTCTCTCTCTCTCTCTCTCTCTTTCTCTCTCTCTCTACATGCACGTCATCTAGTTGGCTTGAGAGACGATTTGTTCTTCTTTCTAGTTTTCCAAAATTGATTGGCTTGTTCATAACTGGTTAGCCATCTTAAATTGAAAGCACATTCTTCTGTTTGGAGGCATTAAAAGCTTTTCTGAGTAAAGCTGAATTCCGGCAGAATTAGTCCCGAATCTTTTTCTAAGGATTACTGAAAATCAAGGATTTCTGCTCCCTATGCATCGACACAGCCCATCAGTCAAACGTCCAAGCCTTGCTGCATTCATCTGCCTCACCGCATGGCATGTTTTGAGCTTCTTTCCTTTTTCTTGATACATTCGGTTCTCAACTGAGATTTGATTTGTTGTGGAAAATGGTAGAGAGCATATTCTTTTCTTGTGGCTTGAAGAAGATTCTCTCTTATGTGAAAACTGTAACTTGCACATCAACTCGTTTCTGATGTCTGTTTTTGGGTGCTACTGTACTTGAGTTTGGCAATGCTTGAAATGGACTAAATGAGATTGTCTTTTCACACAACCGTGTTTGCTTGAGTTAAGAAGCTTCTTTAGTCAACTGGAGGAGTGGTCCAGCTGTTCGCGAGTGGTTCGTAGGTCACACCACAGAACTTGTGATGGTTATCGTTTTTAATGGCATTGCATGTTTTTATGACGCAGAAAACTTGCTCACTTGGGGATTGCTTGGTGCAGAAAACAATGCTTATTTACTCATTTTAATGGCTGCCATTTGCACTCAGCTTTCTTTCATGTGTGGCTTTTTGTTAGGCTTCATTTCCCTGTGCTTCTCTCTCTCTCTCTTCCATGAGTATCTGAGTTGGGTGTTTTCTGTCCGCAGGCTCACGTCTCGCTGAAATTTCCCGGCAACAGAGAGTGACAAAGGAGAACTAAAGAGGCATGTTAAAAGTTTTTCTTTTTGTTTTCTTTTGTATTTTTCCTTTTTTGGTTTTCTATACGTTTTGTCAAGGTATACACGATTCTTTAAAAAGACCTCATTAAATTGTATTACCTTTTCTTTCTCTTTAAAAACCGCCTCCTTGTTTTGCCTTTTCCTTTCGTTTCATCTCTGCAAAATCCAAAAGGTCAGTGACGAATCACCAGAGATTCATGTACTCGAGACCCCTCGTGTTCAATGGTGCAAGCTAACTAATATCCTTAAGCCATTCGGCCATCTTGATTCTCAAAGAACCTGTCGTTCTTTTCCCTTGAAACGCTCTGTGCGTGCGTGCATGTTTTTTTCATAGAGGTCCTTCTTATATTTTATGTGTATAACACTATAATTATACGATAGTTTTGAAAAGCGCGAGAGTGATCTGCTTGAGATTCTAAATGGATTCATATTTAAGATCTTCTGAGGCAGCCTCTGCGGCAGAGGGAAGGTTTCTGCGTGTGTCTTCTGTGCATCTGCCCCTGCTGCACAACTCGAGGAAAAGAAAGTTGCATTCACTCTTCTCGTTCCACATTTCTCCCTCATTTATGGCTCCTCTGAACCTGTAATCATGCGCGTATTAATGCCTCCATTTTGTCCCTCGGTCGTCTGTTCGAGGTGGCAGCGTTCGATCCCCACCCAACTCCTCTTTCTATCTCTTCCTTCTTAACTCCCACTCCAATGGCCGCCATACTTCCTCCTGCACTCCATCTCTGACGCTGTTTCCTCTTGCACGGTTTCCTGCTTCTTGTATAAATCAGAAGGCATTGACTAGATTTCCAGTCTTTCGTTTCCTTTTGGAGGGCAGTTCGTAGAGATCAGAACGAATGACGGTTTCAATTTAAATATCAGGATTTACAAAATCCGTCGTTTCTTTTAAGGGTTATCGATGGATAAGAATGCTTTATCCAAATAAAATTTCTTTAGAACATCAGGTCGTTATAAAAAGAACATAGACAAGTTCGAATCACCTAAAAAGAGTTAGTTCCACATCCCTTTTTTGTTCTAGTTCTGTAGAACTATGGATCTCTTTCTCTCCCTCTCTCTCTTTATCGCGTCAGGACTTTATATAAACTTTACTTCAGCTGTGGGGATAACACAAAAAACACGGAGAAAGTTGGTTGACTTGCTACATGAGTAATTGTTATATATATATATATATATAAACCACCTGGCTGGAATTGACGGAAACCTGTTTGAAGATCTCTAGGAGTACTGACGGAGATAAAATAAAAATGCTTCCATTCTGTAACGTCTGAGTGAGTTTCAGAGTCAAAATTCTCCTTTTTGTTTGCTTCACGTAATCCCATTCTGCTTCGTCTTTCGTCTTCCTAGTTCCTACAGCTTCTCTCTCTTTCTCTCTCTCTCTGGTTTACTGCATGAAACCCGGGCACGCACCTGACGTGCCTACGTCGTGTACGGGCACCACCTTTACAGCCCCTCCTGTTCGCAGTCACGCAGGAAAATAAATCTGCCACCCGAGAACTGAAAAAAAGAAAGGTAAAAATGCAGAGAGTGAGAGAGATTAGCTGTTGTATATGAACGCGGAGATTCTAATCTGTGAATTTTATTCTTGGTCGTGTGCTTTCCATGAAAGACTGATCGTGTTTTCTAGATTATGAGAACCAGAATCCCGTTATATTTGAAGCAATTCTTGGAAAAAATCATGGCGTGCAAGGCATCAAATATATAAGCATCGAACATTGGGAAGATCAACTTTTTAATCGAGGTCAGTGTGTAAAGTCAGAGTAACACGGAGACCCGAGATTGGTTGAACGATCGAGAATTTAATCAGGTGGGTGTGAGACGAGACAGATTTCCTGATTATCATCTAAGTTTTTTCGTGTCACGACCTTGAATTCAGCGCAGTTTAGTTCCATACTTCCAATTTTCCGACCGATATGATCGATATTGGTGCTTTTACTTATAAAAAAAACCATGAGTTGCCATTATCGTGAACGTTTGTGGCTCGTGTGTTTAGTGAGATATTTTATCTAGGTAATTAAGTACTCTAAGCGAGCGAGAATAGAGGGCGTAATAAAAAAAAATGATTAAAGTAGACGTAGCTAAATCTAGTGTGGCGATGTGGATTTCGAGTTTGGATTTTGTCTTATTAGAATATAAAAGATATCCGTGATTTTGTGGTCGAGTTTCCCGAGATATTTTTATAATGTACTAAATCGTTGAATTGCATGGTTGGCCTTTGCGTTATAGAAGTCATCGGACTTGTTTCCTCATGGCCTGTGAGTAGTAAGATCCAATGCATTGTTTTCCGGTCCTACCGTGAGGACACCGTTCTCCACATTTTCTTTATAACAATTTGGTGTAGAGAGTGAGGGAAAGAGTTGCCTTTTTTCCTGTTCTCTAAATCCCAAATGCTCTGCTTCATGATTTCCTTCATTTAAAAAGAGTTGAGTCCATGGCATGAGTTCTATCGATACATAAATAAATTCAAGCATAGCAAAGGCCCCAACCAAAACTTGAGATCTTGAGGGATGGAGGGAAGGGTAATTTTATTGGGCAGATGAAATACTCTTCTTCACTTGAACTTTTGCTTATATTAATGTACTCACAAGACTTAAGGCCAACTTGAAAAGATATCGTGTTCAGGATCTTGCTGATCAACTTGAAGGAGAGAATTCAGTACTTGGGAGGCCTTGTTTTTGGCACAATCTAGTAGCACTCGATTAAACACTCACTTACCAATTAAAAAGTGATTGGAAAAATCATGTTAATCTCTACG
This sequence comes from Nymphaea colorata, assembly GCF_008831285.2. Lineage (NCBI taxonomy): Eukaryota > Viridiplantae > Streptophyta > Magnoliopsida > Nymphaeales > Nymphaeaceae > Nymphaea > Nymphaea colorata. The sequence continues at coordinate 16,808,641 of NC_045141.1, forward strand.
AGTTCACAAGTAATGATCACACAAGGCGGAGCCTCTTCATATATATATATATATATATATATGCTGGAAAGGAAGACCGGGTATGTTTTCAAACGAACTTCTCCATGTAAAGCGCTGCTTGGTTGAAGAGTTTCGCTCTGACAAACTCAATTTTGATGCATGCTTTTCATGTTTGTTCAAGTTCATGCTCATATAATAATTGGTACAAGTTTCAAGCAGAAAACCGACCAGTTAGGCAACTCAAAGTGAAAAATATTCCAATTCTGAAAGTGAAAAAGACCTGTGATAGTAAAAAGGACGTGACAGGTGTTGAAGTGATAGTTTAGCTAGCAGTATTGTCAGCTGCTTCCTTCACAAGTTATTTGCTGTCGGTGTTAACTTTTTTTTGCAAGGTAAAAAAATTGGATTTATTCGAGATTTATTTCGATAAGAATAAGTGGATCGATCGGTGTGATCTTTGAAGGTGTTTGGACTTAAAATCAGGTTTTCAGAACCTAGTTTTACCCCAAAACACCATTTCGAGAATGTTTGGATGAATAAAACTAGGTTTTGCTAAACCAAGATCCCGAAAAATCTGTTTCCCCTCATATTTTTCAGGCAAGACTAATTTTTACTTCTAAACCTAGTCTTTCACTTGTCACCTAACATCCAAACCAAGTTTACAAAGCTGGGTTTTTAACCAGATTTTCAAAAACCAAGTTTTTAATGGTGTCATCTAACAAACGAAGGGTTTTTCATATTTAAATCGAAAAATCCATCTTGATAAATCTGTCAAACCATAGTACAAGCACAATCTAATGTATCTACTTTATACTATGGCAATCTGCAACTATCATACGTTAAGACATAATAATATCATGATTTTTTTTTTTGGTAGGTCCAAGGAAGACTCTGTAGGGGCAATCGGGCATTTCCCCAGTTAAACTTGTCGTTCTTGTTTCCTTTTACCCCAGCTCATAGAAAGGAAATTTTTTCATCAATGGTGGTACGAGCCTTTTGCAATTAGAATTTGTCTCCCCTTTGAGCTTTTACTGAATTTAGAGCCACTCCTTTAAAATTTTGACAACAAGAAAAAAAATGTAAAGTTTTTTGAAGAAAGAAGTGAATACAATTGATTTAAACGTAGACAAAATAGGGCGCAGGAATAACCGAGACATAGTAAAGTCTGCATTATGACGTTGTGCAACAAGGTTGAACAAGTTAATTAGGAATTGATGAACATGTGAATAAATTATACTAAACGCATCCTTATCATTTAACTCAATTAAACCAAGTTCATGCGCAATAAACTTAATTAGTCTATTAATTGGAAAACAACAAACTTGTTTAAATAAACAAGGAAGCACGTTATATTGACTGGCTGCATGTGGAAAAGGCCGTTTGCTATTGTCTTGACATTATCAAGCATGGAATTAAGCAAAGTTTTTTGTTGGTTCTCGTCAAAACCTTGGCTAAAAGCTAGTGTTCTGGAAATTTCTCTTTCTTATATGAGAACAACGGCTTCTGAAATTGAGGCCAAAAGTCTCAAAATGTGAAGGATGGGTTAGCTAACTGAAAACAAGAGGTGTTGAACGATAATTGCATGAGGCAGAAGATATCTCATCATCACGATTGTTGCATTATATTCGCATACTTTTTGCAGTCACATGCTCATGCCGATCATGTGTTGGGCATCTGATGATGACAATAAGAAAATGAAAGATGGTGACAACCACGTACCAACAAAGCCAGATGTTCATTAGGTTCTTTAATGAACATGTATACCTTCTTCTAATATTTTAGAAAGAACAAAGGCAGTAATTTATCCATGAACGGCGCCTAGATCTCTCTCTCATGTGATATGAGTTGATCGTCTCCTGCTCTTTCTTTCGGAGCCTCCTCGCCACCTGTTCTGCCCTCATCTCTGAGCTTCTCCAGCTTCTTCTGCTCTCCTTCCCCTGATCATATAATGGTCTCTGGCATTTCACGTGTTGATCCTTGCTTCTTTGCTGCTGGTGCCGATACAGGAGGCACTCGACGACAGGGTTTTCAGAGACACGCACCCCCTCCTTCTGCTATCACGTTCTGACTGATGTCCACCTAATTGCCTTGCGCATTGACTACCATCAATCTTTCTTCTGCTTAATTAGTCCTTCCTTTGATCTCTCTCTCCTTTTTGGCTATATTTGCTGCTTCATTATTTTTGGTTTCTTTTTTTGCTGAATTTTGTGAAATCAGTGACCCAGTTTTGTTTTAGTGCACCTTTCCATTTGTTTTGAAGAGAAGCGGTGCTTATAAACTGTAAGATTTGAACCTCAGAAAAACAAAAGATTGTCATTAGAAACTTAAGTCAGAATTTTGGTGCATGTCTGATCTTGATCTTGGTGACCCATGTCAATTGTTCAATACAAACTGAGGAAATGATAATTTTATTTAAGTTGCTACGTGGTGAGTTCCTTCAATTAATGGAGCATGCTTTTTACAAGTGGCAACAAAAAGATAGCTCTGGGCAGCCTTCTGGGGCTTCTCCCGACAGCGGACCTCATATTTTTGGAGTTCTTTTTGACAACAGTACTTTTTGCTCACTGCAAAACAACAAGAGACTTAAGTTGAAACATATAACATTTTATAGTTTTCGTTAACGGAATTTTTAAGTGGAAAGATTTTATCTGTTTGCGTAGAAAAGAAAATGCACAAAGAAATTCAGAAATAAGGCGCGTTTTTAGAATTAGGACATCTTTCTGAAAAGAGGCCTGTGGAGTCGACATTAAGGCTCCATTTGACAGGCTAGCGTCGTCCTAACAACCGGCAGGGAGCATCTCAATATACGATCGCGCGCAGTAACTGGGAGTCAGTCCTATTACACAGTTAAGTCCCTTGCAGAAAGTTTCCTTCACTAAAACATCGGCTATTCAATGCAGCAAATTGAGCCTTCCTGCTACTTGAAGCAAAGTTGAGAAAGATAACTGAGATTTGGAAATGAGTTACAACCAAATGACTCATTAAAGAGACATAAAATGATTCCATTGCTGGTGGTGCTTCAAAAACATAGTTATATTTGATCCCACTTCTAGAAAAATTCCTCATCCCTCATGAAGAGAAGAAAAAGGGTTCATTGAACAAAGTTAAACTATGATTTACTGTGTAATGACTAATGAGGTCTACATGGAGAACGACGCAAAGTAAATATCAATGTCTAATAAGTCATCCTTTTGGAAGTTAAACGTGATTATGCCACTGTATAGGGGAGTAGTTTCACAATTTCATTTACGACATTTCACAAAATGTGGTAGCTTAATTATCATAAGTTCTTGACGATGACGGGAACTAGTTTGGACTCAACTTTACCTTATTTTAGGTATATGGTAGACTTGGAAGTCGCCAATGTAAGATTGTATGTTCTAGAATTCGCCTTGTCTAAGAATGTAGCCACAAAATAGGACCCAAATTATTTTTGAAATATAAAAACATATGGTTGTGCAAGATATTATAGGAGGCTCCCAAGGGCCATCGCCTAACAGGTTGGACTGGGGAAGTGTTCAGCAGCATGTCCCTAGTTGGATTCTTGTAGACGCCATGTCCCTGTGCCGATGATATGGGAGTGCTGTGCTAGCTGACCCACAGTGGGCTCACACCAGAACTATGGGGCCAAGAGGATTGGGGAAGCTGCATTCGAGTTCAAGGTACTGGGGTTGTTAACCTCTTGCTCACCTGAAAGATAGTACTGTAGGCACGTTTACTTAGCCTAACACACCCTAAATTTGGCAACAAATAGGACTTGCATAACGTACAAAACCCATAAAAGAAAAGTCTACCTCGGTGATAGGGAGTCCCAAGACGGCAAATTCTAACAGACGCTAAGGTGCAAAAACTAAGGATTGTTCTCACAGAAGCTTCGTTTCTTTGCCCTTAACAGGATTGTTTCTTCCTCCCAAACTAATGCCCTTACAATGGAAGTTTGAACTTTGAATTCCAAAACATTGGGAATGGCATATCCAACTGTTGTACAACTCTGGAGTCTGGGCAGCAGGTTCGTATCTCCCTTTCAATCTCACACAAGAAGAAAGAAACATACCATGAGGAGACAATGCTCTGTGGATTCAGGCTTCATTCTTTGAATTCGTCAAGTCCCTATCATAGCAAAGCAAGGCAACTGGGAAGATTGCAGGTGCCTTAACCTCTCCCCTGCTTGCTGTGGTGATCATCTCCAATCATGGGTTCAATTCCCCACTTTGAATCCACTTCAGCTATCAGTGTAAGTTGTATACAATGGGTCTGCTTTACCTGGGAGAGTTGGCTCATTGAGGTTGGGATAAGATCAACAGATTTACAAACTCAATTGTTTAACCATCTTCACGAATTGAAAACTTCTAACCCGACCCGGAGAATTCTCTCCATCATTGACGCGACGGCAGTGGCTGCCATTTTCTTCTTTACATTTTTTTGGTGCTTTCCAGATGTTCTTCTCGCAAGGAAGCTCCAAAACTTTAGAACCTGCTTCGAATGATGTTTAGATCATGCTAAATGCTTCGGTTTTAAGAACTAAGAATACCAAAATCAAGCTTATATCATGGTCCAAATGACATGGTAGGTATGCCATCAGGCTTAATTTGACACCTTTACTGAAAATTTTTGCAAAAGCACGCCATGATTTTAATGATATGAAAAAAACCAGTCCGGTTTCAATCTCTTACATTTAACCCGCCCAAATCACAAGCAAAACAAGCAGTTGAATGAAAAACAATCCAAATTCACGCACATTTTTTCCCCCGACTTTTTCGGGGAAAAAAGTCCCATGACGTCTTAGAAGCAGCTTTCCTCCGACTATTTGTGCCAAAAAACGGGCCCAGAGGCGAACAAGCATAAGAGAACAATAGAACCATCTCCAAACTAGTGAAGCTGAAAATTCACATTGCATATCTACTATCAAGCCTATGGAGTAACCGTAGATTTAAAAATTGATTCAACTGATCAAAAATCATAACGAAAAGAGTAACTTCGGAAACGGAAAAAACTGGACAACATCCACTATTTCTAATTTCCTACCTCACACTGTTCCAACGGGCAGGTCAGAGCACTACCAAAAGAACAAAAAAGATTGAAACCCAAATTGCTCCCTCCAAAATTCTTTAATATAATCCTCGCTAAATTTAAAGTCTAAGAACAGAAAAAAATGAGATCCCACTAGCTCAAACATCTGCTATTGTTACTTCAACCTCCACACCAGGTTCAATTGTAATTGATGTGATCTGCTTTACAACCTCAGATGAGCTTACAAGGTCAATCACCCTTTTGTGAACTCTCAGCTCAAAACGATCCCAAGTGTTTGTACCTGGAACCAGAGATGGAACAAATATTTACAAATGATAATGACAAATATTAACAAAATTAGGTCTACAAAATTTTCAATGGCTGGTCATTCTGAATAAAGGATGTGGCTGACTCAAGCCAAAAGCAGCTTATGTGGAAGTAGCAAGCAACCAAGATAGCAACTTTGAAAAAACACCAACTTAAGAACAGAATTCACTATCCAAACTCCTAACGCTGAAGCGTGATCATGTGTTCAAACTTTTAAAAGATTGTCATTCTTTTGTTTGTTCAAGCTTCTCGTTTAGACACTATAAAATCCAAAATGTCAAAAAACTTCACCAACCCACGCCATGAACAGGATAACCCACTGCACTTACCATTATCCTCAAAATATTAGGATGAGAAACACGTAAAATCCCAAACTCCATGAGAGCAGAATGTGAAATACGCGACATACTCCAAATGGAGAGGAGCATGTTTCTAATGAATAACCCCTACGAGTTATAAAGCATGCCACAAGAACTCATGAATTTGTTCTCGCATGATCCACTGTATTCTGCAACATATTATATATAACTGTATAAGCAGCCACCATATACATTCCAGGGCCCTAATCCATCCAAGAGTGCTAGGCTGCTTGCTAAAACCAATAAATGGTTTCAAGATGGTACATTGCTAGTAACTGATCATTGAAAATGTCCCTATATCTCAGACAAGTTCGGACTAGAGTGTACCTTCACCACATGGAGACTTCCTAGTAGTTATATGCAACACCTTTGTGGGCATTCTTACTGGTCCTTTCACCTTCAACTGCTTGTCCTTAGCACCACGGACCAGATCAGCACAAACTGCATATAGTGACAGAATCAGCTTCAGTAAGTAAAATTAAATCTATAAAAAACAAGAAAGGACTGTTAATTACAAAAACAACAGCATTTTTTGATACCTTTCTCAAGGTTTTTTACACTTTTTGAAGAAAGAGTAATCCTGATTCTATGAACTTGCTCTTGTGGCTCTTCCAAGCCAGGTTTCATTGGCTTCATCATGCCCAATGCCATTGTTTTACTTGCAAATCACTGTCAATGCACCAACTAGAATAAGAAACCATAAACTACAAATGCAAGCGACAGCAGCAGAACATAAATAGTCTAAAATTAACCAGAAAAGCCTATTGCATGCACAATGTCTTTAACAGATTGGAGAAACTATTCTGTAATACATAACTAAACAAAGAAAAAAAAGATGAAGACATTCTTCTTATAGGTACACAAACAACCTATGTCACACGGATACGGCAGACTGGGTCGAGTACCGGTGTCGACACGCGGACACGGGGATCCCGACACGGCGATACGGCTGGATACGTTTTGGATCGGGTCTGGGTCAGACCCGATCCAAACCACTTGTATAACCAATTTTTTAACCCGCGTTTTGTTTTACGCACTGACATTTACCCTCGACGCTCGACCTTCGTTTACCCTCGACAGCTTCCGCAGCAGGCTGGCAGCACAGTAAAGCAATGGCGGGCGACGGCGACCTCCGGCGATCGACGGCGACTTCCGGTGGCGTCCGGCGGCAGCTAGCGACAGACAGGTAAGTGTTTTGTCTATTATTTTCGATAATAGAAGTTAGGGTTTCAACTTTTATTTGGGGATTTTTTAGATTGGATATTAAAATCTGATTTGGGGATGTTTTGGTTTGAAGATTGGACAGTTTAGAATCCTATTCTTCAATGCTATGTGCGATGTTTTCTTTTTTTTGTTTGATTTTGGGATTTGGGGATTTTGCCGTTTTGGGTGTATAACCGATTTGGGGATTTTGCCTTCGCTGTTGTTCATGATGTTAGACAATGATGAATACGTGATATCTAGATGGCATTAACATATAATTTACCATTCTTGAATGTTCCTGTTCACTGTTCACTATTCACTTCAGCCTTCGCTATTGTTCATGTTTCTTTTAGTTTTAGGCTTTAACGAACTGCTTCTGTTCCTGTTCACTATTCAGGCTGGCAGTACTATCATTTACCATTCTTGAATGTTCCTGTTCACTATTTAGCCTTCGTTCTGCTTCTGAATCTCTGAAGTTTTGTGACTGCAGTGCATGTTTATACTTTGTCAGTTTGTTGTATTGTTTTATTTCATAAATTTTATGTTCATTATACGTTTTTTCCATTTTTTCATTATATTGAGACTTTCTTTATTAACATTTTTAATTTTTTTGAATATAATATTCGCCGTATCCGCGTATCCTAAAATTTTGAAAATGCCGTGTCCCCGTACCCGTATCCATAGGATACCCGTACCCGTATCCGTGTGACATAGCAAACAACTTTTAGCAATCTGTAATACATGAACTAAACAAAGAAAAAAAAATGAAGACATTCTTCTTCTAGGTACACAAACAACTTTTAGCAACCTCCATGGTGATTAAAAAAACATTCTGCAAGAATATATACAATGTTATAAAAATTGGATTAAATAAAAGGTGAACAAGCATATGTGGAATTAGGCATCTGATACATTTGGTTTTTCCTCTTAATATGAAGTGACAAAATGAACACATATGCACTCCATGCATGCACCCAGCATCATCTTTGACATATCCATTCTCTTCTGCTAAATAAGGTTAGACATGAAAATGAATCGTGCTCACTCCTTAGAGGGAAACAGCAAAGAGGGGTAAAAAAAACATATTATAGCTCCAGATTCAATCAAAACTTAACCTAAATTGATTTTCTTTTCCATCGGTCATAATCATTTTTCTAATCTGAATTAGATAATTATGCTCATATTGTGACAAAACATAATATATGTGGACATAAACTAATTTGCCCCTTTGCAATATAAGCATGTAGTGGCAGTGATGACCTTTCACTATTTCTTGCTTATACAAGTTAAGCTTGCTAATCTGTTTCGATCTTCAACATTGCAAAGGCCACAAATTGGTGATGAGTGGGAGTTCTTAGTTCTTACTAATTACATAACCAATCTGGATCAGAAACACTCACTAGGCAGAGGTGACATACAAATTCACTGTTTTAGCACCAACAAAAGAAAGTTAGTGATTCTAAAAGCATCCAGCTGGTTAACAGAGCCAATGGTTTGCTAACACTGCTTCGACCTGTATTATCTCCTGCAGCTTGGCAGATGAATGCAAGTTTATCTGGACACCAGCAGATACTGTTCTTCGCATATGTTTCTCTAGTGAAAATTAATGGAAATATTTTTTTAGGCAGAAAAGTCTGAAGACTTACCAGAAAGGTCTCAGTATTTGCAAGTCCCAACTTCTTACACATTTTAGCATGTTACTGTATCTCATGGAAAAAAAGAGAAAAACCATATAACAAACCCATTTTGGTATCATGTACCATTTTCAAGAGTAACCAAGCACCACAAGGCTCCGGCTATCAGAGTAATCATTCTCATTTGCTCTGCATTCATTCTTTTGTGCCTAATATCATTTTTCTAATAGAGGAACTTCTTAGTTCTAGACTCTAATTAATCATGAAAGTCATCAATGACAACCAAAATATCCTTTTCCTCTACATAATTTCGGGCCCTGAAGTGCACTTCCCTGGTAAATAATCTTAAGAAGTCAGTTGTTCAAAAAGATGAGGACAATGGAAAGGAAAACAAAGAAAAAAAAATTAATAACGATTACCACGCTTGACAGGCATCCCAACTAGTCATAAGTCTCCCTCAAACATAACTCGATTGCGTGACGTACATAACCAAAACTGGTGAAATCAAATTTGGTACAACCAATATACGTATTTCACTATAAATAATTTTCTCTTTTAAGATAAAAGCAACCCCCTCTGACCCACTAGAAAACCTATCCAAATAGAATAACACTCACATCACTTCTATAGATGCGTAACCCAATAATTTACCAAATGCGCCATGAAAAGAAAACTCAACGTTATAAACGCACCCACACTCATCGCCAATCATAAGGACAAACATGAGATGGAAAGCGAAGCAAGACACAGAAATTCCGGAGATGCCAACTTCTTCAAATCAAGAAGACGCATCGAGACACTCAAAAAGATAATCACACCTATATGTGAACGCGGAAAAGCACAAGCAGGAACTACTGAAGAAGAAGAAAAGAAAAGAGAGTAAGAGCGATAGAGAGATTATCACGGATCTAAAACAGCACTACATCAAGAAGCGAGGTAACGACTGAATGAAGACGAGGAAGAATCAAAACTTACAGGAGAGGGGGTCACGCGCAGTCTGCCGTCGCCTCCCGAGCTGCGCTGCCAACAAAACGAGAAACCGGGTGATGGTTTAGGGCTCCCCAAGCAAGTGGCAACCCAATGTCCAGTGAGTTATAATACTCCCACCCTTTGACCCGACAAGCTGGACCCGTAACCCGACTCGCAGTATACCCAGTAAGATTCGAGTTGGGTGATTCAGAAGGCGATCCAAATCGTGTTAGATCAGATCCCCGGGCTTAAAGGGATGCAACTTGTATTTGAAAGATATGAACTGGATTCAATCGAAGTAATTCTTATCAGATCCAAACTGGAGCTTAATGTGATAGGTCCAATTGAACTCAAGTGGAGTCCAGCATAGGTCCGTTTAATTCTAATTATAAAAATTTCTTTATTTTTACAGTGACATATTTAAATGTTTACTTGTATAAATAGGTGTCTCATATATGTATATATATGAACAAGTGCCTCTTTAACTAACTGGCTTTGCCTCTTATGAATGGGAACTTTGTTCCGAACATTTGCATTTTTAAGGCAAACCATTAGTTGGTTACTATAACCATAATGATGAGCAATTTATCATAGTTATGAGTCAAAATCTCTCGCTTTTTTTAGGATATATTGCTTCGGGAGAAGCCACACCTTCTTATTTTATGACTTCTGTAACATCTAATTTGGCATGATAAAGCAAAAGACGAAACTATACTCGTCAGCAGCTCCGATCTAATCTTTGTGCGGTACGTCTTTCAAATGTGATCGGCTATAACAAAACAAATCGGTTAAAAAAATATTATTTTCTTGTTATTTTATGAGTATATCTGCTAATACAAGGTCGTATTAGTTGAATGTATATAAAATGAAACAATGAGTCCGGAATATTCTCCAAATTTCTTTAAATAATTGACAATTTGCAGAATAAAGTTGGATTTTTTTTTTCTTTCACAATCTTCTTTTGGAACTTGGCGACGTGGGCGTGAGCTAAATCACTTGTTTAATTAGCAATCCTCTATAAAATCTTGCATTTAAAATACATCGCCAAGCATCTAAGAAATTCGACGCCGTAAGAAATCAGATTCCCTTTTTCATATCAGAGAGGCGATCAGAAAGTTTATTCCAGAGAAAAGGACAACGCTAAACGCATCTCTCGAATATAATTTGTTCAATAGCCCAAATAACGTTGCCATAAATCTCAAATTCCGAGTCGAACCCTGTTGGAGGATAGGCAAGCTTCCACATATCTCGAATTCAATTCAAAAGGTTTGTGATTTGATGCGCAACCTTAATTTTTTCCTTTTTCTCTTAACTAACTGGAAAAACTGAATAATATGTAATATGAGTTTTTATATATACTTACTTAGTAATGTTTAAGATATTTAACAATGCAAAAAAAAAAAAAAAAAAAACCTTAAGTCGAACTCATATTCAACTCGAGCAACTTGAGTTTCGGATCAACGAGTTTGCCAACTATGGATGAGTCAGGAGCCAGAGGCCTAGCTGGGTCATGGCTCAGTCTTGGTCGGGCGACCCAGGCTTGGCTGAGTCATGGCTCAGTCTTGATCAGGAAATGCGCCTAGCTTCGTCTTGTTTGAGTGGAGATGCTTGTGAAACTCGAACCTAAAATTGGTTGCCTGACAGGCATGACTCATGGCCTCCGATTGTGCCAATCGATCCTTTCAGTAAAAGGGAAAAGATGAAAATCAACTTATAAAACAAAAACAAGGTCAACCGACGTGATCATGAGTTGAAGGTAGGGGTGAACAAAGAGCTGAAAAGATTCGTGAATGAGTTCAAGTCGGTCATTTGCTTAACGAGTCGAGCTCGAGTTCATGAGTCGACTCGTTCAAATAATTGAGTTGAGTCTAAACTCAAACTGTTAAAGCTCGACTTTGCTAAAAAATGATGTAAGTTATTTTTTAGATATCCGACACGTTTTTTAATTAAAAAACTAGTATATTGATGTTAATTAATTATGTAAGTTTTTACAAAAACTCATTCAAGCTTTAATAAAGTCGAGTTGGATTTATGGTAAAGTAATAGTCTATATATTCAAACAAGTTTGTCGAGTTTTAATCGAGCTCGAGCTCAACACATAACTGTCAAGCCGAGCTTGAACTGCTTTTGTCCAGCTATTCTTGAACTTAAGTTTGAGTTCAAGGTTTCATTAGTCAACCGGACTTTGAGCTGATTGAACTCGTCGAGCTTGATTAGTGTTCACCCCTAGTTGAAGTTGAAGGGGAAGAAGTCTGTTTAGCACTACGTTCTTCTTACACATCTGCCAGCACTTCAATGATTCTCCGCAGAAAAACGAAACATGTCCAGCCAAGATTTCCACTTGCGCCCCGAGAAATTCTTTTAGTGACAGAGACAAGACGGGATGCCTTCAAAAGGATCCAAAGATCTCTTGGATCTTCGAATCTCGCAGTACACATAGTGACCACATTCACAAGTTGGAGAATCAGAGGAAAGGCAAAGGAGCACTGGCATCGCTTTCTGGTAAAAGAGAGGGAAAAAATCGAAAGAAATGAACCAAAAAACTTTAGCTTTTTGGCTGTTCCCATCTAAAAATGGTGCTGTTCTAAGAGTGCACGATAGTTGGTGGTCGGATGAGTGCTCTTCTTCTTCTTTTGAACTGATCATCTTTTGGTCACCTTCTTCTTCTATTGGTGCAGAGTTGAACTTTCTCATCACTTTGTAAGTTCACAGAGTCATTTCATAAAAATATATGCATAAATGAAACGTATTAGGTGGACTGCAAGTTGCAACAATATCTAATAATGCTAAATCGAGTTTCATATCAATGAAATTTGATTGATATGTGTGATTGCTTGTAAATGAAAACGCGTAAACCTCCGTAGATATTTCAAGATTAGGAAGCATAAACTCCTTCTTTGTTGACAATGAGCATGAAGTCATGAATTGCCGAGGGATCTGATCTCCTTCTGTATCTCAAGATGCAGAAGCATGAAATTTTCACCCGCCTTCACCTTCTCACCCACTCACACCACACAACTCACAAGCAAGTGCATGCTTAGTGCAGAGGCTAACGTCATGGCGGTGACAACTTTTGCATCCCTGCAAGTTCACGAACTCGGTCGCCCCGGGCCACGCTGCCCTCTCCCCTTATGTCACCATCAACAGAAAGAAGAAAAGATTGTGGCCATGAAAACCAGGACGCAATTCACCGTCCACCGAATATTCTCTCTCCGTCTGTCTGCATATGAACAGATGACCTTCCATTATGCGGAGAATCCTGCCCTTGTCATGGTGGGCCAAAACCAGCCACCCCCAAAAAATCTCAGCCGTCCCCTCCCACAAAGGGGACGGCGTGGAGACATGGCTTCATGGCAGCACTCATGGAGACGACGATAACAAACCACAAAGTCCGCCCTTCCACTACCACAACGACTATGAGGATCAATACCTGCTTTCGTTTACTGAGTAGCCGGCCATCAATGCTCGAAAGAGATTTTCCTCTCTGTTTTCGTTTTTAGCTTAAACTGGTTCAAAGGAAAATTCTGACCTGAACTCTTAGAGGTTTTGTTGTTGCCAGTTTCCTCAAGCAGTAATGACCAAGATTCATGAAAATCAAACCGTGACTCAGAGTCGGCCTTTCTATGGCATAAAGCTGGCGGATTCGTACTAACTTCTTCTTGCTGTCAGATGAAGAGTCACGATCGGATTCAAACTTTATATATCTACCTTGAAACCGTTCCCTAAAAAGGTTTGGAAAATCGGAAATCTTAAACTAGAAACGCAACTGAATCTGACTAAAAGATTTAAGAGAGAAAAGGTGTTTTAAGAACAGAAGCTGGTCTAATCACATGGGATCTTGCCATCTATCTAGACTTGCGGACGAAGAAACTAACTAGAAATCATCTCCCTCAAGAAAGAGATGACCGAACGATAAAGCTCTGCATCACGCCGGGTCGTCCAGATCGATCGGAGAGTAGAAACTTTTGATTTCACTAATTTGGTGCACGTCTCTTTTGGAACAGAAAGAAAGAGTATGAGAAAAGAGAAGCTCTTGTTTATCTATGCCATTTACTCTCAACAACATGATACAGAAAACCTCACCAGTAGTCCAGAAAATTGAAGAAAAGTAAAACCAAAAAGGAAGAAGGACCGTTTGTCCGGTGAAAAACTGACAGACCAAAGATCTGTCTACCAACCGGCACCATCCGATCAATTCCGGCCTTATTCTAGCTCTCTTAAACACTCTCTGATCATAATTCTCAGGGAGGAAAAAGGGGAAAGAGGAAGGAGAAGAGGGGAAGATGGGGATCACGATCACTCAGTTGTTACGTCCGATCTCGACGCCTGGAGGTGTCCCTTCCAACTATAGCTCTCGGACTTGGTGTCCGACTCGCTGCCATCGTCTTCGTCTTCCTCCCGGCTGTAGTTGCTCGCCCTCGCCGGAAAATGGAGCGGGCCTTGAGGAGAGCCAGAATGGCTCGGGCTCCGTTTAGCAGTCTGGTAGTCCTCGCCCCTCGCTGAGGACGAGTACTCACGGGGCACCCACAGTCCGCCCAACAGCATCAGTTGGGAAGATTGCTGGTTTCCAGCAGGGGCCTGTGCGCCGGCGTTCGGCCTCCGCGTGTGCAGTCTGTATTTCTGAAACAACAAAAAGACGAAATTGTCGGGATTCTAGGACCATCCAAGACTAGAAAACTCGAAGGAAATGGCGACCGAACAGAACTAAAGCTCTAACCTGCAAATGGCTCTTGACTTCATCATTGGTGAGGCCGTCCACCTTCATCAATTCCCTTATCTGCTTAGGCGTCGCCACTGCAACCAGAAAGAAATGTTTGATCAGAAAAGGCTGCTTACAAAATTGTGAATCGCGAACCAATGAGATATGAGGCCGAATTTTTGGTTGAACTCAAGCTAACCTTGAGGTCCGCCTAATTGCTGAAGCGCGTTAACGAAGCGTCTGTGCAATTCAGGAGACCAACATCGTCTGGCCTTTCTCTGAGTCTGTGATTGTATGGCGGATTGGTCAGGAGATGAGGATTGAGTTTTACAAGTCTGTTTTGATTCTGTGGAAAGAGAGAGATCAGCGGAGACGTCTCTTTCTTCCGCTGGAGCTTCCGGAAAACCGGAGGCTCCTTTGGAGGAAAGGAACGCCATTCTGCTCTGACTGGTGCTGAAGTTTTGGGAATTCTCAGATGGAACGAACTCGCCATGCATCCTCTGCAATACCAAAAGGAAACAAATTCAGACCCCCACACACACACGCACACACACAGAGAGAGAGAGAGAGAGAGGGAGAGAGAGAGAGACCTTGTTGGTTAGATCAGAAGGAACGTGGGTTTCATTCCACAAGAGAGCAGAACTCATCCAATTCATCTTGTCTCTGCGATCCTTCTCTTCCTTCAATAATCCATTTCTTTTCCCCTCTTCCTCCGGCGATGATTTCTTCAAGGGAATGAATTCCTCCAGCACAGGAAGACCCATCCTGCACTCCTGTTGCTCCATCTGCCGCTTGACACTCTCAATGGCTATCAAGCAAGGAGATTCAACCAAAAACGACACAAAATCAGATAACCAACACAAACAATTACCTGCCCATCACGAAAACGAAGAAGAGAAGTAAGAACCACTCACCTTCATTGACGAGCTCCATGCACAAAGGGAGCTCCCTTTTGAACACATCGATCTT
This sequence comes from Nymphaea colorata, assembly GCF_008831285.2. Taxonomy (NCBI): domain Eukaryota; kingdom Viridiplantae; phylum Streptophyta; class Magnoliopsida; order Nymphaeales; family Nymphaeaceae; genus Nymphaea; species Nymphaea colorata. The sequence goes on from NC_045141.1 coordinate 16,823,811, forward strand.
CTTCCTCTCCTCCTCCAAACACCTCAATCGCTCCTCCAACCTTCCATCCCTCCCCATATCTACGAACCCGCCGCTCTTCTTCGTCACCGACGGCCTGTAATCCAAGCTCAACCCCGACGGAGAACCCATATCCCTTCTCTCTCTCTCTCTTTCTCTCTAGACCTCCCCCCCTCTCTCTATCTCTCAGACCCAGATTGCAGAAACCCAAGAACACGAATTTAAATGGAGGAGAAAAAGGCGAAGAGAATCAAAGATCCTAGCAAACACGCACAATCCAGAAAAAGATTACAGAGAACAAGCAGCAAGCAGCAAAAAAGTAAAGAGAAAACGAGATCCTCTCTCTCTCTCTCTCTCTCTCTTCCTTTCTCTCCAAGAAAAGGGATGCGGTTCTTAAGAGGTTAGAAGAGACTCCTTGCGTGGTCGCGGCGTCGCATAATTCCCCACTATATCCCAGAATGTCCGCCTACAAAACCGCTCTGTAAACCGCTTTCCTACTTTCCGTTCGCCGGGATTCGAAAATCCCCTCAGAATCTCCGGCCCACAAATTTCATTTTCCAAAATATATATATATATATATATTCCCTTTCTTTCAAGATTGTTTGGAGTAGGTAGCCGGTTCCTTTTGCCTCCAAATGAACATCATCCAGCCACGTCACCGCCTCCATTAATTTCACTACATTTTAATGAAAAAAGAAAACCGCCTTTTAATATTATTTCCTCTACCGTTCGACCTGAAAATCAATCGACGGATTCCACCGGCCGGATAATATCGTGCATAGCAAGGTTAGATTGACCCGTCTCCGGGAAGGGGGAACAAAAAAATCTGAGTGGACATGATGGCGACACGTGGATCCGATTCCACCGATGGGTGGTCGAGATTCTCTTCGAGGCCCTTCTTTCCTTTTGGCGTCTTGGGTTCTCTTTTGGCGGCTCCAGCGACTGACACGTGGCGTCCTCATCGCCTTCACCTCGCCGAGTGAGAGCGAGAGCGAGAGGAGAATATTTTTTTTTTATTTTTAAAATGATTTTTATTATAAAAGAGATAAGGATGCCCCTGTCCCTTCTCTAACCTCGCCGAGCGGCCACGTGGGACCCGCGCCCACCCGATTTTGCCTGCCCCCGCGGTGCTAGGGGCAAAAGCGGGAGAAAAGGACCAAAAAGAGCAAGGTTGACAAAGGGGGAGTCGTACAACTACAGCCTCCTCAGATTCCGTTTGCGCGAGTATCTTCCTTTTTCCACAAATACCCCCAACTTGTCCCAAAATTGCTTGTATAACTCTTTTGAGAAAAATAACCCTATTTTTCTTCGGTTGAAATTTCAAGAAGACGAGGTGCACAGAGGGGCCCCGTGGACTGGATTCGGGTAAAATTTTTATGAGAAATTTATATTTTTTCCTCATAAAGGTATTTTGGTCATTTGAAAAATGGATGGCAGGGGAGTAATTTTGTGTTAAGGTTGGGGGCGAAAAACAAAAGGGGAGGGATGAGGACGATTCCTCCCTTCCTTCCCCATCAGGGGCTGCCTGCCTGCGCTCGGGTCGCCGCATACTATAGATGCTTTACCTGGCGGAGGCCAATGTGGCGGGACCCACACACACCCCCGGATTCTCCCTTACCATCATGTGGGGCCCACACACTTGCTCGCCCAGCCCTCTCCTCCAGCTACCCGCCAAGCAATCGTAGCGTAGCGTGTCGTCTACCTCCGTCCCTTCCCCCACCCGCCCCACCCTGCAATTTTTACTGTATTACCCTTTCTAATTATCTTGATTAATTTTTCCTCTTTTTTAAGATCCGAATCGGAGGCACGGCGTCTCGTGCCGGATACCCGAGTCCAAGCTCGTTCCCGACTTTCCCTTTCGTCCGCTTATAAACTCAAAAGCTATTTAGGGATTGTTTAATTGGCATTTTTTTATTTCATGAGCCGATTCCACCATTTCTTGCTTAGCCAGCAAAAGCTCTATCTAACTCGATAGATTGTTACGTTGAGATGTATGTTAATAATATGAAAACAAGTACTTTCCGAGCACATTCGGCGTCATAGTTTGTGTTTATCGAATTCTTCTTCGGGTTATGCACATATGGCTACAAGCATTTAAAAGCGATTAAGATTTCTACTTCCATAACAAGCTAAATTGTGAAACCCATTACTCCCCAAAAATTGAGAGAGCCTTCTTGTGTTAGCAGGACTCGCCCCTCATATTCCGGTTTGAAGCCGTCTCGTCTCGAGCGGGAATACTCTTCGGGTGGGTAATATCGTAATTATAGCGGAAACCAGGCGATGGTAAATAAGCATGTAAACGAGGGCATTTATGGCAAGAGAAAGAAGACACGCCGTCGCGGGCCCCACGGGTGGGAAGAGAAACAGAAAAAGGGACGGAGAAGAAAAACGAAGCCGAGAGGAGGAATCAAAACCAAGCAGCGGCGTCCACAAAGGGAATCCGAATATGTCCGAGGGCATTTAGGTAAAAGCAGGTGCTGTAATGGCCGACGCTGACCTCACGCAATCCCGTGTCCGTCCGTTCCAAAGAGAAAAAAGCAGCGGCAAACAGCAAAAAGAGGAAAAGTGGACAGGCGCAATGAAAGCTTCCATTCCATCAAACTTATCTACAACGAACGAGAATTCGACGGTTTTCTTTTTCTCTTTCTTTTTTTGGTCTCTTCTGCTTTGGGACTAAAAAAGGAATTTCTCACTTTTCGCGAGTCCAATGATAGAGGCTTTCTCGAGGCAGGATACTAGCCCCTCCACTTCTCCTTTATTTCAGAAAGTTCACCCTAATTTTCAAACATTTACGAAAAACATCATTTTTTATATAGATGGATGTGCCCCGTTCATGGAGCGAGAGCTGATTATAGCTGCTTAATATATTAATAAATTGAAATTTATTAATTCATTTAGCTCATTTAATTTCATGCAATTAATGCGAATATTCTATTATATACATAAAAAAATATAGTGTTTGTGTACTCGAGAGACTTATCTAGTGGAAATCCTCATCAGCGAGCATGTATTGTTAGGACTTTTTGGAAAGACTAGTTGTCCTAGCCTTGATCTTGTCCCATGAGGCATGCAATCATAGAACTTAAAGTCGGTTATATATTTTCCCTTTGTGACATTTATGAGTCAGCCCTACCAAGATAAAGGACAATTGTTTAGATGCTCCTTTGTTTTTATGAAAATGTTGGAACTTTGGTAAGGCCCCCCTTTCTCAAACATCTTTGTTAATCAAAGGTGACAACATTTATATGGCTCTTTTACATGTTTCACATAATTTTCTTCTGCCCTTACTCACTTCCACTTGCTTGTTATTAAGAGAATATTAATAATATTATCATTGTTATCATTATTACTAATAGGCAATTTAAAAAAAAATAAAGTTTAGGAAAAAGAAAAATAAATGAAGAAACTAACAAGAAAGCATAAAAATGACTTATAAAAAGTGGTGTTTTAGTAATGATAGAAATGAAGATAGTTCATCCAACTTAAGCTTTAAACTTTAAAGCAAAATTAATGTAAAAATTATGACAAAAAAACACGATAAAAATGTGCCAAATTTATTTCGGAGTTTTTTTTTCAAGAAAATGTGAAAAAGACAGTTTTTTTTTTCGCATTCATTATTTTAATTGCATTTATCAGGTCTTTTTCGAAAAAGACAGATTTTCTGTTCATATGGTTCGAAGCAGCCCATAGGGTTGTCAATGAATAGTGGGATAGACTTAATCAGCGATCTGAATCCAAAACCATTTAATCGGATCTGACAAAGAAAACCAAATCCGTATTATTTGAATATGGAATCTGTATGTGGATTCACGATAACTGAAACCGTATGATAGTCCTGCATCTGATTAGGATAGACTGAACACTAAGCGATTGTACAAAAGTATTGGACCCTGCACTAGTTGGATCTGGATCCAAACTTTGAAAAATAGGTCCAAGTTTGAGTTCAGGTTCAAATTTAATTATATGGGAACCCCCATTAGGCCAACCATTCATATGCCAAAAAAACAAGTTTTCAGTATATCAAATTGAACGGAAGAGTGATTTAAACTCCTAATTGGCACATTTTATTAATGCAGCAGGACCTTATGTAGACTCCGGATATTTTAACAAAATAATGACAAATATATATATGTTTTTATTAAAAACAAAAAGCTCGGAACAAGCCAATGTTGTTAATTTTGGATCTTTGTATGAGTTGAAAACCAATATTTGCACCATTAACATTTATATTAAGTTAGAAACATATATGTATGATTAGAATGTTTATCTTACATATGTATGTTTATACACATACACACAAGAAAATTGGTATATCCAAGACCACGTGGGTCAAGGATAAACCCCAAACCTCTCAAGTCATTGTTAGAGTATATTTAAAACTAAAGATAAACACCTTCAATGTTTATAAACGCTAATTGAGTCTTGGTCGAAGTGGTTCATAAAAGAATAGATTCTTCCACTAGTGAAATATTGACGTTATAAGAGCCATTCATTTTTTTATTGCTATAGAAACACTATTTGTTTATATATATATATATATATATATATATATATATATATATATATATATCATCCAAGCATTCTTAAGATGGCATATTTATGATTGGATTCTAGAAAAAAAATGCTCACCCAATCAATTTTGAGGGGACTGGTTTTTATCTCTTGGATTTTTTCGTTCAAGTTTGGATAGATAAATCATTCGGCCTATCACAGCACTCCACCCTTTGGCACTAGGAGCTAAAGCAAGTGTGAGCCGCATGTGGGTCGCGGCCTCTAGTAACCTTAAAAAACTTCTTATTCTAGTGCCTTTTAAAAATTTTATACTTAATACCCCTTAGCCAGAATTTTCCGTCTCTCCTATCAAATAGTAAGTTTAAACATTCTCACATTTCATCGAGTGGACGTGATTAGAGGGAAAGCCAGACAGCCGAAGGATTTTACCTTAGTGGCAAAACCAAAAAAATTGTTTTGCGTGAGCACTTGTTTAAAAATACTCATATGTAGTAGGACCCTTTTATATATATATATATATAAAGATGCCTATTTAAAAATAAAAAAAAGATTAAGAGAATGGTGTGGACATGTGACTCTTCTAATAAATATATATATATATATATATATATATATATATATATATATATAGAGAGAGAGAGAGAGAGAGAGAGAGAAAGAGAAAGAGAGAGAGACTTATATATATATATATATATATATATATATATATATATATATATATATATATATATATAGAGAGAGAGAGAGAGAGAGAGAGAGAGAAGGATAACAGATCTGTTTTGTCTTTTGTGAGTGGATAAGTTTGGAGCATACTTTGGAGTTGCCGGTTTGGCGCGATGTGTGAAGGAAGAGGAGGAGTGGGTACGAGAGAATCTTGGTGGATGTGGATCAGGTGGGGATGCCTCTCCAGTCTCTTCACTCACTTTCTCTCCTTGTCTTTCTATCCAAAGGAAAAGGAAGGAAGCCATGGCTGGACTCGATGCCAGTCGGCCATTAACAGCAGCACTGGAAGGACGCAAAGGTTTCGGCGTGAAAAATCGTTCCAATCAGATGGGCCACCTGATTCTTGCTCATATTATAAAGAAAAATTCGTGATGCTTTCAAAGTATGAAATGGTTTGAGATCTGGACAAACTGTTGGGGATCCAAATATGTGGTGATTGTTTGTTGGTAACAGTACCTGTAGGGGTCCGCCCCGATCCAGAGCGGATACGATCTATCACCCGGATCTCCTTTTACAATGGCCACATCACTCTGTCTTCCGCATCTATTGATTTAGTCCAATCCTTTTTCGGAGGGCCGACCAAATATAAGTTTTATAAATTGAGAAACGAAAAGGGGCGACGAGCTGTCATGCAAAAGGATGATCAAGTTTGCGCTCCCAGCGACTAATGAGCGAATCTAACTTTTTTTTTTTATAAATTTTAATTTGTTTTTTAAACATCCCTATTTATGTTGGTGTATATATGTATGTTGTCTGTACAAGTACGGCTGCACGCCCGGTCGCCGGCGAGTAGCCCGCCTGACTCTCTCGGACTTGAAATGTTATTGGGCTGATTTGGGTGGGCTCGATAAGTTAGGGTGGGACTAATAACAGTTTTTTAATATATATATATTTTTATTATTTTATTAAGTTTTTTAATATTTATATATTATTTTATATTAAAAATATATATTTTATATCTCTTATAGGGCCGGGCTCGAGTTGGGTTTCGAGCCAAGCCTGAGTTCAGGCCAGGCCGGCCTGATGCCCAGGGTTAGTTCCAAACAGCATAAATAATGTGGATGGAGAGCAAGGTCATGAAGATCACTGTAGACAGAGGCGAAGAGGCAAGAAATATATCTTAACACCCGATCGTTCACCACTTCCTAAATCCGGCGCCACCAACGGCAGATCAGTAGAAAGAGAGACTAAGAGTGCCAAGTGCTACTGTATTTTTCAAAGATTTGTAAATTAAAGCTTAGTACAGATTTGATCTATGTGATGTCTCTAGAAATTTCAATTAATTCTGTGATGTTAAGGCTGTGTAAGTAAGGTTTTCTATTCCTTTGAGCTTGAAATGAAATTCAACTGCTTATATTGTGCGGATATAAAATTAAATTTTTATTGAAAAGGAGATATACATCAAGCTTTTGATCTTAATAAGTAGACCATATTAAACGCATTGACGTATTCCGGGTGAATATACATCAACATATTTAGTTTGAGCCGACAAGACATGCACCTGTATATCTTTTTCATTTTCATAATATATTTTCATACCTCTTCTAGCTCTGTATACATGGTACATTCCGTATATCATGCAACCTTAATGTGTCCGTCTCCTACGCCCGATTTCCTGTGTTTTATGTTATTTTCTGCAAATTTGATCATGAAAAGAGGTGCGAAATATATCAACATATAACAATAAAACAAAAATTTTAGAAATTCGATTTTTATAATTTTTTAAGACTGTAAATTGTTAAAATGTTTTTTTTTTTAATCGAGACACTAAATTGTTAAAACCTTATAAAATTTAATTCTACAGTTGATTTGCATGATTTCTTTTTGTCCAACAAATTTGCATTCATCACACACCACACACACACACACAGAGAGAGAGAGAGAGAGAGAGAGAGAGAGAGAGAGAGAGAGAGAGAGAGAGAGAGAGAGCAAAGCCATGCATTCTCATATTTGCACTATATAAAGCTCGAAGAAGAGAAGACATTAGCGACTCCTAGTTGATGAGCAATAGATGAAGAAGGGAGAACAAGAACCGAGCTCCATAACTAGCATTGAGTATGAATGGTGATCAAGAAACGGATGTGGCCACGGCTTCATTGTCCATCTTCGATGAATGAAGGAAGATGCATATATAGCCTGAGCTAGAGAAAGTGGATGATAGAGCAGAGCTTACGGTGCCACAGGCCAAAGAGTTGCTGCAAGCAGCAGAGATGATTTAATTGGTCTTATTAATCACAAAATGATCAGACAGTGGATGTCATTGGTTCGAAAAAATACCGAGAGGCCAACAATCATGTAATAATGGATTCGCGGAAAGATGAGGGTTTGCTGCATGTGATGAGTGACAAATTCAGAGAGTTTACTCCCAAGAAACAGAGAACATCAAACTAGATGATCAATGGCGAGCCCTTCCTGTTCATCAAGTTTTGAAAAATATTTAGGATAATATTCGCTTCAATCAGGTGAGCAGAGAAAATACTGCAACAAAGGACACCCCGCTATATTTCAACTTACATGTAAGCGTCATTTTTTAAGATGTATAGTATTTGCCCTAATTCACTTATATGTGAAATTAATGAAGCGAGGTTTCTTCTTTTCATCTTGAATTTCCAAATATTTGTAAGCTGACAGATTTGATCTACATGATTTCTTTAGTTTAATTACATAGTGTTAAGGCCGTGTAGGTAAGGTTCAGTTCCATTCCTATGGGCTTAAAATCAACGGACTTCAGTTCCATTCTTATGGGCTTAAAATCAAATTCAACTGCATGTGATGTGCAGATATAAGATCATATTTTCATTTAACAAGAGATATACATCAATTTAAGCAAATTCAACTACATGTAATGTGCAGATGTAAGATCACATTTTCATTTAAAAAGAGATATACTTCAAACTTTGAGCTTATTAAGTATACCATGTTAAATGAATTGACATATTCCGGGTGAAAATACATTAGCATATTCAGATTGAACATGCACCTACTTATCTTTTTCGTTTCATTATATATTTTCGTACCTCTTTTAGCACTGTATATATACATGGTACATTTCATATATCATTCTCCCTTCATGTGTCCGCCTCCTACGCGCGATTTCCAGTGCTTTAAATTGTTTTCTGCTTATTTAATCATGAAAAATATATGCAAAATATATAAACATATAACAACAAAACACAATAGGAAATCAATTTTTAGAAAATTTTAAGAGAGAAACAGAAAGAGTAAAGTAAAGCCATGCATTTTCATATTGTCCATTATTTAAAACTCGAAGAAGAGAAGCCATATTAGCGGCTTCAAGTTGATGAGGAATAGACCAAGAAGGGAGAAGAAGAACCAAGCTCCACAACTAGCAGTGAATGGTGTTCATGAAACGGATCTAGCCATGGTTTCATTGCCTGCCCATCTTCGATGAATGTTGGGAGAAGGAAAAATGCATACATGTTCGGAGCTAGAGAAAATGGATGATAGAGCAGAGCTTATGGTGCCACAGGCCGATCGAAGAGTTGCTGCAAGAAGCAGAGATGATATTGCTTGGCCTTTTTATATATGTATAAAATTCTAATTAAGCAACAGAGACGAGAAAAAAGGAATATCGCAGTATATATATATATATATATATATATATATATATATATATATATATATATATTCTCTACACTGAATGGATGCGATTCACGTAACAGGAATCGCCATAAAAGGGTTGATTTTGATCTAAGGCCAAAGAATTCCAGTTGTACATAGAGAGGGCCATCTATGATTCATGTTTTAGAAAAGCAAATCTATGTGAATTGATTCGAATTCTATGGAGATACAGTAACATCGCGAGGAGAGAGATCTGTAAAACTACATGAAACTCACATCTAAAATATATATGGATTTCATATATGAATTTGTTAAATCTAGCGTTAAGTGTGTGTGTGTGTGTATATATATATTTATTTATTTATTTATTTCTCCTGACATAGGTCCAAAATAATCCACGTAGTTGAATTTCTTTCTTTTTTTTTTGCCACAATCTAAATGCGCAGAAGTGTGAACTATGGAGATGAAAAATTATGTATGCAAAAAGTTTTACATAAATAAAACTGAAAAATGGGGTGGATCCAGCCACCGGTATGAGGGTCATATCTAGTCGGAGAAAAACGAAAGATGTTTAAAGAGACTTTACCCGAGAAGCATCAGGTTTAATAAAATTAAGCTTTAAAGGGAAATTTTTTGAAAACATATCAAAAATTTGGTAATAATAAAAAGCACATATAACTTCTGTGTATTGTTAAAAACACAGTTTAGTTTTGCACCACAAAATAAAAACAAAAAACCTGCTATAAATTTTAAGTTATAGCTAATCTAAATAAGGTTAGTGATACATCAAATAACTAAAATGGACTGGACATAAATAGGTTAATGTAAGTTCTTTATTTTGGGGGTCACGCATATCACTTTTTAATGTACGAATGTTACATGAAACTAAAATTCTGAAAAAAGAAATAACAGTGAAGTGTGACGGCAATCGGATTTGAATCCCGTACCTCTTAAATGTGAGCCGCCTTAGACATGTACGTGCTATGCCCTTAAGTCGGCGACACACACACACACCTTCTTCGATCTTCTTCTTCGATCATCTTCTTCGATCATGGTTAAGCCTTACGCATTCAATGTGTTGCAGATGCTGCAGGTTGCAGGTAGACGTGGAAGAATGCATGCGGAGCCACCAGGCCATCTCTGTGGTTCCGCTTTTCTTCCAAGCTGCAGGCGGTGGTCCAGCCAACCCAAATCACCATCAACAGCAGTGAGAGGAAGAAACCAGCCTTTCTCCTGTCCTCTAGCAATGGCTGAAGGCATTGCTTGCTCCCTACCTTTTGCAATGACTGTGAATCATTACTCTGCTTTTTCTTTCTTGGCCTTTTCGCAAAGTTCTTCGGATTGATTGGCTACAAGCTGTTGTGTCGGTAGAGTGGAACCAGTGAGCACAGAACAGGTGCATAGCTTGACTGTGTTGAGCATAAAGCAGGAGTTTTAAGCGGTTGGCAGCCATTAAAACGGGTTGATCTTATTGACTGAATGGACCTTTCGCAAGAGGAATTTCAATGCGTCGGATTTGGATAGAATATCTGACCATACTGCTTCAAAAAGTTGGATATGGAAAAAAAATTTTAAAATCCAATCAGGTTTGAGAGATGACTTCCAATTAAATTTGGCTGTAAATTATAAATGTTGGATTGGATTTGAATTTAGAAGCGGGGTTAGTCAGTCTTGAATAAAAATCTTATATCCAATATGCATCCTTGACCGTCAACTATGGATTGATTGAATTTGAATCCATTTAGGTTGAATGCCATAGTGCATAGTGCTGATACCTAAAGTGGTGAACCAGATACCTACAACAGGCCAAGCAGCTAGCAAAAAGTGTAAGGAACAAGAGTTGTTGAAACTAGCATATTGAAAGATCAATCGGCCAAAATAACCATGAGCAACTACGATATTATAGGTTTCTTCCTCTTCACCGAATCTGTAACCTTCATTAACAGACTCATTTTCAGTAATTTCTCTTAAGAAACTAGAGGTTACCAAGGAACTATGCATAACATTTAATAGAGAGCAGCCAAATACACGAGCCACACCTAACATGTGGAATGGATGCATAAGGATGTTGTGTTCAGCATGAAATACAATCATGAACATATTAAAAGTCAGATTTTAACTTATCATAATACGGCTTGGATTTGATTGTATAATTAAAAGTCGGATTTAGTTTCAGATCTGAATTTAGCAGAAGTCAGGTTCAGGTTGGGTTCTGATTGCAAATTTGAAAATAGGATTGTGTCAATTCCTCGCATAAACCAGCTCATTTCAACAGCCCGTTAGACTCAACATGGAACTCTTGGAATGTCCTTGCGACTTAGAGGCCCAATGATGCTTCTAGAATCCTTTCAGCTAATAAAGGTGTGATGAATGATTTTATATATATATATATATATATATATATGAAGATTCTACTTGGTGGGGGATGTTCTTGGATGACTAAAATAAAAAAATTCCATCTTCCATTTGATGGCGGATGCTATTGAATGAAAAAAATAAAATACCCATCTTTAAGCTGAAAGTGTCACAAGTCATTGCCGCACCATAAATCATATCATTAATGCTCTTTTAATTATTGTCTTTTAGTGACAATTTTTTAGAGGGGTTGTTGGATGACACCCTCATGAAACTTAGTTTTTACAAATTTTTTTTATAAAACTAAGTTTTATGAAAGACTGGATAAAAAATCTAGTTTTTAAAATCCAGTTGGAATGTTTGAATGACAAGGCAAAAATTTAAGGACGAGGTAAAGATCATCTTGCCTTTAAAAAAGTGAGATGAGACAAGTTCTTTTGGCACACTATGAAAACCAAGCTTCTGTGGAAGCTGGGTTTGGGCAAAATGTATTAGTGTTGGCATTTTAGAGGCAAATGTACTTGAAATGAAATTTTAGAGGCAAAATTAGAATTTGGGTTGTCTATCTATGTTTCACCCACATAATTTTTAGTCAACTGACAACATCTTCGATATCCAGCTTATTTGAATTCTTGAGGTTTCTAATCTTGTTTGAACTCCTAAGTTTTCTAATAAACTGTTAATGATTTTAAAACTCATCATGTCATCTTTTTTGGGTGTACTTTAAGCCATCATACTGGTCTAAACCTCACCCTTGCTTGGGCTTTGTTTATCTCGATCAAGCTGAGCTCGAGCTGCAAGATTCGAGCACAACTAGAGTTGAGCTCCGCTTAAGTTCGTGACGAAGCTCAAGCTAGGGAGACACAGCTAAGCTTGACCTTTCTTGGGATGTCCTTGCCTCTTTATTCCCATCACAGCATTGGAAAGGAATACCATTAGTCATGTTAACGTACGCCGTTACCAGGTTGACGGCTACATTAGAAATGTACGTGGAACTTTAAACTAAAGTTGGAAGCACAAGGTTTCATATCAATTATATACTTTTCTTCTTCATGGGTATCCCAAAAGAATTGTATGGGCTAAGGATTCCCATAGATCATGGTAGATTGGGAATATATTCAATTCAATGGATCAAATTTAGATCATATATTTAACTAACAATGACTCTCATTAAATCGAGTCATCTAATCATCTACCTAAAGTTGTCCATCTAAAGCTAAGAGAAAAACAAAGGAAAAAAAAAGTATAAACTAATATTATATGACGGAAATGCTATCACTTTTTTTTTTTTTCTCTTAACCATCCAACATCCATTTTGCTGAATTGAACCGTGTATATTAAATGGCTACGTGACTCTTCTAAAAAATTAGAGTAACCATTCAATTATATATATATATATATATATATATATATATATATATATAACCATTGCCATCTCTAATTTAGTCACGTAAAAATAAACTAAATTAAACAATTTACCTGTACCTTTCTATGCAACCGATGGGGAAGGACAAAATGTAGGGGAAGATTTAAATCCACCTCTACCTTTCACTTAACTAATCTCAATCGGCCTTGACGTCACATTGTTGATGTTACGAAGTTAAGAGAAGACGTAAATTAGACGGGTTGGCTTGTATATAGTTCTAGTGACATAGCCCCAAGACGTTGATCCCGTAACTACGGCAACCTGATAACCATTGGTTAAAATATATAGGGCGAGTAGAGAGAGTTATCCTCAAAGTCTAATCACTGCGTTTCTTGGTTCAAGTTTAGACCGAGAAATTCTCTGGCATCGTATAAGGTATTTAATCATGACAGACCAATTTAATGTATTGAATGGTGTGTTTATTCACACCTACAAGATGCATTGCATCAGTCTTTATTGGTCATATATATATATATATATATATATATATATAGAGAGAGAGAGAGAGAGAGAGAACATTTTTGGACGAGATGCAGACAAAAACTACTAAATGTTTGACAAGTGTTCGTATAATATAACATGTAGAATATGGTCAGGTAAAGGAAGCGTACGAGAAGGAGCTTTCGAGAATATAAGCTCGGATGGTATGCCCTCTCTAGCACATTCGTGGGCAATTTTTCACTGTGATCCTTACTGTAAAGTAACGGCGGTTGAGTTCATAAAGCCCCAAAACACAAAAAGAAGCAGAAAAAGGCCAATGGCAGCCATGAATTCATGGCATCATGAGGCCAAACTAAATAATTCAACGAGTTCATTAGTGCATTTCACTATGCTGAAAGGGACCAATCAGGGCCGAAAGTCCAGGGGTCTTATTGTAATTTTGCTTTCCAAAACTACTCCCATATGGGCATGCTTGCACTTTGTTCCCGCACCTTGGGCACTGAACCGCTGTTCAAAGCCTCAAACCGATCCTGGCGGTAGCAGTAGAGGTGGAGATAGATTTTTTTTTGTCCGACCTCTGGATTCGAGTGGAGTCAAACTGAATTCGAATCCAAACAATATATGGCGCAGTTAAATTTTTTTATTTTTTTTAATGTAATTTTTTTTTTAATTTGTTGGGATGGGGCCATCGCCTAGGTGGCCCCCCTTCCCTCTGCCCCCCTGGGTGGTGGTATAAAGATTTTTTCACCTTACGTTATTTAAATAATTTTACTACAAAATTTATGTTTTTACATACAAAACAATATGAAATTTTGATGAAAAGATCATGGTTTTAAGTATTGCTTGTACCAGAGACAATTACACATGATAGAAATGACATGTCGAGTGAACGTAGACTATATATCTTATACCTTTAGCTTTTTGCCACAGTGAAGGAGACCCTACTCACCCAAAAGTTAATGCTTATGTCTACTTTCACAAATATAAGAGAAGTTATTCATTTCATTCATATGATTCATCTTTTAACCCCACTTAAAAAGGCTGTGGTAAAACTAGGATTTTTATCTGATAGTTGTCAGTAAACGTGTGGTTCATATCAAAAGATCCAAGAATACCTTTTTGACAGATGACCAACAAAATGGAGAGGTAATGTACAAAGCAATTGCACATGTTTGTGTAGCTACCACTTTATAAATAACTTAGAACCTCTAACTTCAACATCCAAATAAACTGATTTACCAAAATTAGAGGAATAATCCAAAAGATTTTACTCGTAAAATTTCATTTTACAACAATTTTTGTGCTTCCCTTTTGAGAATGCAAAGAAGGGCCCAGAGTTGATGAAGGCTGGATTTATAGCTCACAGATTACAGTAAATTGGATCCCATCGTTGGAACGAGGGTTAAAATTTAAAAACAATTAAAAGACGAAAACGCCCTTGCCACAGGGAAAGGCCAAAGAAGCTCTGTTGCCCGTTGCATGGGCAGCCAACCACATGAAAAGGTGCTGCTCCCCAGAAAGCAGCACGGTTCACCTTAGAGCCTTCCTTCCTTTGGGGGCATAGCGTATCGGCTTTCCGGCTCGCGACCGATATGATACGAGTCCGGTACTGGTTTTGTTACCAAAATTTCAGATTTTAAATCATTATATGATATTAAATTAAGTTTATAAGAACAGAAAATAAGACGATACAGACGCCGGTGCGTTTGACGATACACCGGTTCAGTAAGCCAACCGACGCTTACCGATACGTAACGATACTTTCTCTTTTCTAACGTTCCGTTGTCCCATGGCCGTCCCACTTCCTTTGTAATTTGCCCATCCGTCTGAGGGCAATTTAGTCATCCAGAAAGAAAAAAAGATCTTCCCCCGCCCAATAACTACTGGGCTGTATCAAATTCTGCCCCTCTTCTGGTAGTTTCTGCGGATCAAAATGTAAAATTTCGTGAAAACAGGGTTGACTTACTGCTTATTCACAAAAGTCGAGATGTTCTCATTTATTACATTTACGCTCCCGTCATATTCCTCTCGTCGCCTAAAAAGTCACTTAGCATTTATTCTTTCAAAAGAAACATATCTTATTCAAATTAAGTTTGTGGTCCATAAAATATGCACCAAATATGAAAACTATATCTTCTTACAGCTTTCCACTTCATTGACGCTAATACACCAACACACCATCACAGATATTGAAAAGTAATACAATGAAAAATATTGGATTGCATAAGGTCGATGTGGTATAAGGAAGGCAGACCTTTAGTTAATTTTTATTTTTAATGTTGTTATTCCCTTTAAACATAGAAAGGTCAATCTCCAAAGAGAAAGAGAGACATCGAATTTGGTAAAATCAGATGCAAATAATATATTCTCTATCATCATAGTTTGGGCGGCATCCTTAAATACTGTTTTGGATGTAAAATATTGTTTGCTTCCAAAATAATTTTAAGACGGGTTTAGATGGTAATTGAAATCGGATCTACAGAAAAACAAATCACTTGGTCTTCTCTAAGTTTTTTTTTTTTTTATTTACATAACAAGGTGTCTTTATCTTGCCACCTCAATTTAGTTTTATAACCAAATTTAGTTTTATAAAACAACGTCTTTTTATTGTATGACGAACACAAAATCCATGGCTCAAATTCGGCATTTTTGTGAGGCACCCAGTGAAGGAAGCAGCCGAGCTGTCAAAGTGTGGAGTTTCAAGTCTCTTTCAGTAAATTGATGGTATTTATTCAGGGTTTCTGAAAATTACTAAAAGCCCCAAACTTTTCCGACCACTAGACGTCAGAATCACACATTCTAAGGAAGATAAGGCTAAAAACGTCATTCCCTCCTTCGGGCAGCCATCTCGAAAGGCGGGCGGGCAGCGGCTGTGCACCGGGAACAACCGGTTGGATTCCGTAAAATTGATGACGTGGCACCGCGTGGGAGTGTGGTCAACCGGCGGTAAACAGAAGCAGATTAGTGAATGGAGGAATCAAATCTCTCCCTTCTCTCTCTGTCGAAGCACCTCCCGAGTCCTCTCTCTCTCTCTCTCTCTCTCTGAAGCCCTAAAGTTTTCTGCCCTAGATCAGAGGGAGGGAACAATTCCACCGGTGAGGATTCACGGATCAGATCCGAGCGTACCTTTTTGCTAAGGCGGTGTTCGTTCTCTACTTATTCGCGGCCCTTCCCAGTCCTCGACGGGTATCGTTCGGCCGGAATCGGCTCTCTCCGGCGAGGATTTCGCGGTAATTTGCCGGATAATGTGAAGGGAGTTCGGGGTTGAGCCGTCTTATCCTCCCAGCTCCTGGCGACATGGACAGGTCCGCGCTTACCGTTGGTCCCGGCATGGACATGCCGATAATGCACGACAGTGATCGGTATGAGCTCGTCCGGGACATAGGATCGGGGAATTTCGGCATTGCGAGGCTGATGAGGGACAAGCAATCGAAGGAACTTGTGGCTGTCAAGTACATCGAGCGCGGCGAGAAGGTAGTTCTTTTTCGATTTGCTCGCTCTTTTTGCATCTCTGCATCTTCTTCTTCTCCTTTCTTTTTTAAAATAGAAGTCCTGTAATTTCTCGGTCGAATTCCGTTGAGTTATGTGCTTACCTTCTTCTTTGGTTTATCAATCGTTTAATTTGCTTCATGCTTCGATGAGGCTGCGTTTGGCCTGTGCTGCTGTGTGCTAGTTCGTTTTTCATTCAAGCTGATTCTAAACTAGTTATTTTAGATGACGCACTCTATGTTCTTGTTACCGTTATCCAGTCTAATACTGAAATCTCGATCTTGTATTTCGACGAAATCTACTCTAGTTCCCCAATTTTGGATGCATTCGAGACATACTTGTGAAAAAGAAAGACGATTAAAGTTCATGTGGCGTGTACAACGAAGATATTAGTTCGATTTGACATTATTATAAAAAGCATTTCAATGCAGTTTTCCTTTTTCTCCTTAAACTGAGTGTTTTTTCTTCTAACTACTGTATTTGTTTCCTGTTCAGATCGATGAAAATGTTAAGAGAGAAATTATTAATCATAGGTCTTTGAGGCATCCTAACATCGTCAGATTCAAAGAGGTATGTTTTAATTTTCTAGGGATTCCCATCATTGTATGGGAAGAAAGTGTGTATGATTAATCCCTCTCGGTGTGAACTGTACAGGTTATATTGACGCCCACTCATCTGGCGATCGTTATGGAGTATGCAGCTGGTGGGGAGCTTTTTGAGCGAATCTGCAATGCTGGACGCTTCAGTGAGGATGAGGTTTCTTAATATATTACAGAAAAGTCTTCTTCTTGTGTTACTCTGTTTTGTTGTTAAATCTTTTTGTCTTTTTGCAGGCACGTTTCTTCTTTCAACAACTAATCTCGGGTGTTAGTTACTGTCATTCTATGGTACATGTGCATCCCATTTGAATATTGTTCTTGTCTGATAATAAATATATATTTATAATTACTGATTATGACAAAATTTCTTCATTATGTTGTGATGAAGCAAGTCTGTCACCGTGATCTGAAACTTGAAAACACACTTTTAGATGGGAGTGCAGCTCCTCGTCTGAAGATATGTGACTTTGGCTATTCAAAGGTAAGAATGGCACATTTCAAAATCCTTCTGCTTTCAATAACAATTTGCGTGGTGGTTGGAAACTTGGAATATTGTTGCATCATGTACTAACCTTTATTCGTTCAGGTTTATTCTCACGAGGTTCTCTTATATTCTGATCCATTCTTTGCCTTTTCTGTCCTTTTCTATGCATCATCAGACGAAGCACTTTCACTTTCAAAAATGTTTTATCATGTTGTTATTGTTTCCACCTGTACAAAAATTTTGATTTAGAATTTTCGTTCTATTATATTGATCATGTTCTTGTTGTGTCGAAAAGAACTTTCAAAGATCACATTTATCCAAGTGCAATCACCAATACTCTTTATAACATTGTTTCTTATCAAATTTAATCTTGAATTATTTTGGAATCCTTTTCAGTCTTCTGTGCTGCATTCACAGCCAAAGTCTACTGTTGGCACTCCTGCATATATTGCACCAGAGATACTGCTCAATAAGCATTATGACGGAGAGGTAAGATCTACATAAATACACAGTTAGTGAAGGTATCAGTAAAAGAAAAAATGGTGCCGATGTAACCACCACATTTGGTTACTACTATCACTTGTCAGCTGCCTTTTTTTATTACTACTAGTATTGCTTTGTTACTGCTTCTGTTTCTGTTATGTTGTCTCGTCTTTTAGCACAATTTATATGAGTGACTTACTTTTTAATGCTAAATTGACTTGCCCATTGTGCTATAAAGTGTATAATGAAGCTGTTAATGTGTCTACAGCAGCTTCAAGAGGTGCAATTTCTGTAGTTCATTTTGGCAATTACTTGGATTTGCTTGTGCTGCGGTTTCAAGATTCAGCCAAGTAATTCAAGTTTGACAATTTCCTCTACTTTATGTTGTTATCGATACTATTCAGTTACGTTCATTAAATGTTTGCTGTCCATGCTTTTGTATGTTAGTTTCAGCATATTTCTTTCACTATTAGTACCCTTGATTCTAATCAAATATTGAAGCTTGTTTGTTTTTTCCCTCTTTGTTTTGAGTTATCTGCTGCTTGGAGAGTGGAAAAGGCAAGACCCTCACATACACAGAAATTAAGTATTAAATTCTTTTGTTGTCTAATAATGCATAGATATTTGTATATCTATAGAACTTTGATCCTTTTTTACAAGGTGATTATATTTGTCTAAATCATTTAACACAGTGTTGAAATGAAGAAGAGAAAACATCAAACTAATAAAAAAGTGGATATTAGCTCTCGTTGACAGAATGGAAGAATGGACTTTTTTCAATTAATTTCTTTGTGGTAATCATGATAAAATTGGCTTTTGCCTCTTTTGATTATAAAGAGTACTAAGGGTTGTGTTGACCAGTGAAAGAGGACAGATGGGGTGGTAGTCATTGAGGGGCAGTCCTGGCATAAATGTAAAGAGTATCTAAAAGTATTGGGTATGAATATAATAAGACTGGGGTTGGGTCGGGCTGAAAGCTCATGTTGGATACATGTTACCCTCTTTTATATGGGGTGTTGAGGACCCCCCAGGATTTAGTGAGAATCATAACAGAGTCCACCCCCCTTCAAATATCAGATGAATGGAGGATGTTGCTCGCAAAGTGTAGGGCTTTGTTCATGACGTGACGTTGGCCTAGCCTGGTCAGCCTTTGATTTGAGTCACACACGCACAAAAACAAAATATCCTTTTGCCCCTGGTTAACCCTAGGGAGTGTAGTGCCTGTGTTGTGTGTCTTCCTTTCCCTTAATTTCAGGGAATGGTAGCTGCAGCTACCTAAGTGTAATAGTGAAAACCATGAGAGTGGAGGAGAGGAAGCAACAGAGAAGTTGCACTAGTCTAATAATGGAAAATCCTTTTGATTTATAGATCTTTGTGTTTTTGACAATTTCTCACCTTAATGCTCCGTAAATCTGACATGTCAGAGGTGGTTTTATCTTCAGCTGGTTGGATGAGTTACCATCAAACTTGAACTTTCTGTGAGATGGTTACTGCTTTTTAAGTACTTGAGATTTACTTATAGCAAGTTTCCTCAAAAGCTCACCAAGATGATAGTAGCCTCTCCAAACATACTACCAACTGAGGTTCTGGCCCATTGCTGTTAGAGTCAGATTATATTGCCTAATCCATAAGTTAGTCTTTTCAAACAAAAGTGAACAGGAGGTTCCTGAAATCTTTTTACTAAAAAAGGAGTTTTGATTTTTCAGTTAAAGACTATGGTCAGCCAACTGCTTAAGAGAGGGGAGTTGAATTATGTCTGGGCTTCCTTAGTACATTTCCTTTATTTGATGTTATTTTTAGTTTGGGAGGTTCTCATGCTGCTGCAGAAGACCTGTAGGACCCCACATCTGCCAAATCCACATTATGTTGGCACTACATTATAGTGATGTTGTGCCTTACTATGAGGAGTCAGTTCTTACGCCTTACTATAAGGAGGCATTTATAACAAGTTCTATACATACTGTGTATTTATTAAAATGTAAGCAAATAAAATGCCCAAATGAAAGTAAATATAAAAGGACGCTGTTCAACAAAGTTTCTCCTGTTTAATGATCTATAACTGTACCCTTCTACAACTAAAGTGGGATTCAAATCTGTGTCACAAATTTCACGAGTCGTGATATTTATGAGAAAATCAAATGAAACAAAAAATTGGGAAAAAGTCACGTTATTTGGAAAATACTGCCAAAACAAAAATTTTGTGATTTTATCTTTATATTGCAATATTTTTTAATTTTTGGAATTTTAATTTTTTTAAGATTTTTTCATTTTTTTTTAAAAATTGTCAAGATTTTCGGGACGAGAACAACTTCACCAAAAAATACCCAAGAAAAACCTTGTGATATTTTCCCAATAACGATGCTTGTGACAACAATTCAAAGATCTTGAAGGTGTGGGAATTAGATGAGAGTCATAAACTAATTTAACTAACACCTTAGGTTCATGTGAAGGGTATTTTTTTTGTTTTCATTGACTGTCATTATAAAGATGCTTTTTCTTGCAGCTTTTACCTCTAGCACATGACAAAAATGAGTGACTGTTTAATCTCAATCTTGAATTATTTGCTATGAGATAAGCCAGATATGCTTGGCACTGAAATGCTGGTTTTGCTTCAGCACAGTGACGGAGCCAGAAATTTCTGGCTAAGGGACATAGTAGTTCAAATTTCAAATTTGAAGAGGGCAACCATATAAATTAGTGAAAAGAAAATGAAGCATCAATATGGAGATAAGAAAATTTGTATGGGCTGGAGCAGGCAATTGCCTACATCAGCCAAATGTGCCTCCGCCAATGCTTCAACAAGATAGTTGGCTTTGAGACCTCATTTAGAGAAGGCCGGGGCCTGGGATATTTGAAGTTCATTATAAGAAGGCACAAATGCAGAATGATTTCCTTCTTTTCCTTCTTATGCTTTACAGACCTTCCACACAAAGAAGGGCTTAACACTTCAAAACCAGTTCTAAGTGGATGTTCCTCAGTCCATTTTTGGTTGGTTAATTAATCATACTAAAGTTCATTCCCGATCAAGCCTTTTTGAAGCTTTTATTTCAAAATTTTATTAGGAAGGTGGAGATTGGTATGTAATGACAGGCATGTTAGGATGCTTTCTTGATATTAAGATGTGTGTATGCAGTATGCACTATGCAATTATATACAACTTCAACATGTTATTGGAAACGTGGACATTGATGTATGGTATAACAGGAAAACAGGTGTCTTTGAATATTAAGAGACATACATGATACATGCAATCATGCGTTTCTTTATATTGTTGGTAACCTGATGAACGCGGGAATGGTTAATAAGCACATTGTCAATTTTTTAAGAATGAGCTTATTAGGTTTTTTTCGCCTGTTATTTAGGTTAGTTTGCAAAGCATGTTGGCTCTGAACGATTTACTGGATATTCTAAGCTGCTCTCGGTTCCATAAAATTCTTACATTCCCTCTTTTTTCAACTGTGATGCTAGTCAGAACCATATAATGTACGCTTCATCATCTTTTCTACACTGTTCTGAACTTTTGCAGATTGCTGATGTGTGGTCTTGTGGAGTAACGTTATTTGTCATGTTAGTGGGTGCCTACCCTTTTGAGGATCCTGCAGAGCCTAAAAATTTTAAGAAGACTATACAGGTTTACTATTCAGATGACCTGTTGTATGAGCATCTCAATGGTCCCTTTCTAGCATTGATTGATTCCACTGTTTCATTCTTTCTGGCAGCGAATAGTGAATGTACAATACGCTATCCCAGAAAATATTCAAATCTCCCCAGAATGTCGAAACCTAATCTCGAGGATCTTTGTCCCCACTCCAGCTACGGTAATGCTCATCTCTGTCTGGTTGTCTTGCCCTCCCTCTTCCTTTTTACATCAAATGTGGACTTGGGGACATGCATGGAATTCCTAGTACTTGGAAACAGTTAAATTCTATAAATTTTCTGCTGACTTTTCTTATTACTCATTGTTCTGAGGATGTTTCATTCATTTACCCGTATGGTATCCAGAGAATTACAATACCTGAGATCCAGTACCATGAATGGTTCCTAAAGAACCTTCCGGAAGATCTCATGCAAGAAAACACAATGAATTTTGAAGAGCCGGACCAACCAATGCAGAGCGTGGATGAGATCATGCAGATACTAGCTGAAGCTACAATTCCTGCAGCTAATACACACATTGGCCAGTTCTTCCCAGGATCTTTTGATCTAGATGACGATGAAATGGATGATCTGGACTCCGACCCCGACCTTGACATCGACAGCAGTGGAGAAATCATCTATGCTATGTGATTATCTTAATCTTATAAATGCTAGAGGCCTGAGTGTTACTCATCCTGCCCGATCATGGCTTGGGAATCATGCGGCCTTCAGACTTGTGTAGTGACGACGCTCTTCTCGACTGAAGTTTTTTGGGTCAAAATCTGGAGAGTAAGTCATTAGCACCTGTAATCTATATATGTTGGTGGTTTCACTTGATGCTTGTTCATATACACGTTGCCAGGGTTCTGTTTCATATATTTGGAATGGCTTCTGATTGTTCCAACTGCAACCGCTGTTTAAACTTGTCAAGAAGACACTAGGGCTCGATTGCAGTGGCGTTGTACTCTCTCTGTTGTGACACTATTTATGTAGCTTTACCATTCTAATATCCAATGGGTAGCAGCTCCATATTTGTGAATAATCTAATATGTGCTATAATTTCCTGGAATGCCGCAAATTTAATTTCTCATGAGAGGTAGAGAGAGAGAGAGAGAGAGAGAGAGAGATTCGGATTGTTCCCTGTTAAAAATCGATGGTTGGTGTCTACCTGACAACATGAAGATTGCCTATATCAAGCTGCTGAAGATTTTTAAATCAGGGGAGGTGTCATGAGTGCAGAGTCTAGCTTCAGTGACCTAGGATTCTTGCAAGTTGGCCAAATATCTCTAGCAATTTTAATGTACCTGTCCAGGGGCTTCTATTCTTATTCTTTTGGTATGTTGAATCTTCTGGTGTCTCGGGTGGATGAACTCTCCTGATTGAAGAGAAATGACCAGCAGAAACTTCTCAAACGCTAATGACCGTGTCAAATTAAGATTATTCTAGTCAATCGAACATTAAGTCTCTGTAAAATCCTATAACAGCCCGAGTTGCAGATTCCTTACACTTCCACTGGAGTGTACATAAAAATACAATAAGCCAATGGGTTGACATATTAGATGTGGAGAGTTTGGATGTGTGATTTAAGCGTCACCAGGTCTGATTACAAATGAACATTCGAACTTGAATTTGGAGTTTGTTGTATGGAATGATGTATCAAGTTAGTTCAAACCTGCGACTTAAGTATGCACTTCCGTACCAAACACAAATCTGATTATCAACACGATCCTTATAAGTCTGAACAATCCAGTTTAGCGATCCGACAAATATGACTCGCCGGGATTTCTCATATTATATGCCACAGTCCACATGATAATAGCTTAAAGCACTTCAAAAATCTAGACTCATTATGTTATTACTGTAATCTTGATTCTGATAACTAGCAGAACAAGTGGATCACAGAATTAGATTAATATAACAGTCATGGCCTTGTGAATCCGTCCGGGACTAATCTACAGAATTCAGAAGTTGCCGATTCCACAAGTCAACACCTTTTAGGGCTATGCAGTAGTCTACTTCTAGCTTGTTACTACTCTGAAGCCCACTTGGAACGTCCAGTATCTTGATTAACCCCACAAATAATCATTAATATCCTTTGCTGGTGTAGAAAGGAAAGGGATCCAAGCAGTCGTTTGCATTAAAAGATCAGAACCATGAGATTTTCCATTCTCCCTAGAAATAGAGGCAACCAATGTGAGTAAGCTGCGAAGTTCAGGAAGAGAGTCCCATATCAAACCAGTTCCAGGTACTCATTTGATCTGCATACATATAAAATGCAATTGAATTTGTGAACAGCTTCTGAAAAATCAGCAAGGCCACACTAACGTTTTCACATCTTCATCTTCTTTACCGTGGAGTTCAATCATAGTGTCAATAACGGAGGACATGTGAAACATGACAGCAAAACCTGAGACGTGAAACCTTGTGGCTTTGGCTTCAAGCCTTCAAACGTCGGAGCATCTAACGTTGGTGCAAAGACGGCTCCTCTCATGGCCGCAAAGAACGGGAACCAAACGTTCTCTAAGTGCTAAGAAGAAGGTGGAATGCAACGGATATCTCCTGGTGAGAACAGATGGAGAGCGCCGAGTAGATGGCAGCCGCAGGCATGCTACATAAGATGCCAGTACCAGAAGTGGTCGATCCACGCTTCTTTCATAGGAAACAACGTCCATTCCCAGCTGTGGAGTGTCGTTCCATATCTTGGTAAGGATCATATATATATATAGAGCAAAAGAGTCAGACAGGCTTGAGCTGTCATCAACATGTTGCTGAGCCCTGGTTCTCTTTCTTCCGAAGGCGTAGTTATGAAACTCTTGGGTTTTCTCCTGTCAAAATTCAACTCAACCAGGGCCACCTCATGGTTGAAAATTTGTTGATATCAGTGCCAGTGGTAGTCGATCGCATCTCTTGATTATCTGCAAAAATAACCATATGACCTGAGGATTAGAAGAATCAATCATATACAGCATACATGGGTGAGCACATTCGCATCCTTAGTAGAAAGTATTTGAGTGGAGTGCGACAATCACACCCACCATTTCCGAACTACGATAATCAAACCATTCCCGAAAATTCTTTAGATCCTTCTCAGACCAAACATCGATAATCAAACCATTCCCGAACTACGTAATTTGCTGCTCACTCATCCCATGCGCTTTCTTCCTCATTGCATCTTCTACATCTTTAAACCTGGGCACTGCTCCAACCTGCAACAGAGTCCATATTCCTTTCAGGATGTCTAGCGTATCTGGAGATCTGGAAAGTGTGAAGTAGAAGATATTCGCACCGCACAGGCCTGACAACAGTGGATGCAGAAGCCAAGTGACGAACCAGTATTGGACAAGCATTGTTCAACTGTAGAAGGATGAAGAATTTAAAATTTTGGCACATATAACATTTGAAATTTTAAATGTGTGATTTTAATCATCAAAAAATTGAGACTGCTGGGTGTACGTTTAGTGCAATCCAAAGGTGTATTATTCCAAAAATCACCTATGTCAAATGCACGGAAAATTGATGGTTAAAAACCATCGTGTTAATTTACAAAAAAGCTGCAATCATGATTTAACGAAGAATGCAGGGAAACATGATTTTCTTTTCAAATGATGAATTCACCTTGAACGTCAAGTCTGTGAGACCCACAAAGAGAGGGACGTGGTTGAGTAATAGAAGGGAAAGACACCTGCTGTGATATCTTGGTCCCTGCAGAGCTTGTTCACCAAGGTGGTCTTTCCGCAACCCACCATTCCACAAACGACAACCACCTGACGCATCCCCACCATCCCTTTCAGCTCAAATCAGAGGCTTCTTTATCCCAAATACCCTACCAGGGAGAGGAGGCAGAGCAGCAACAGATGCGCCCAACCTGATTCCAGCCACCTCGCGTTCACCCATCAACTTATCCAACTTGGAATTTATTTCCTTCATCCTCAAGCTCAGTGCCAATACCCCTCTCAGAGGCGCACTCTATGGACTACGAATCCCTGAGTCGCTTCTTCAAACTCTTCTAGCCGTCGGGAGTTTCGATGACTTCCTCGCCCACCTTCCAGTAGGGAACTTGGGGACAATTGCTTATAAGCTCTCCACCACTTTTGATCTCGCAGCACAGGGTGCAAGCTCCCAATCCGCGGGCAGTTCGCCTAGTATCGGTCCTAACCTTTCCAACGCTCTTCCAACCCGCTTGTACTACATTTTAAACACACGATGACGAGCAGCTATTCGTTTTATTATATTCCACGCCTGTTGCAACGCCGGCAGCTGCTCTCTAACCCAAATTTTGGCCATCTTCCCTGGTTTTCGATTTGCCTACAGTCCTGCCGGCCATATAAATTCTTTTAAGTTCCCACCGGTGATACCTGTAGCATCTCTCCTCTTCACTGGAAGACTTCGGTTCCAGCATAGCCACATGAAACGTCAGCGTTTATAATGTAACTTTGCTATCAAGTTATTCTTGAGGCATCTATAAAGACGCCATCAACCAAGAATGGCTTCTTGTTAAAGCATAAAAAGCCGTCAACCACCCTCGATAGTTTGTTTCTATGTTAAAAAGAGTACAGAAAAAGTGAGACCCTTTTTCCCACTCATGCTTTCTGTTGAATGTGTGCCCTTGTAAATTGATTGACGCATCAAACATTCCCTTGTGAAGCAAACGGTGCCCAGTTTTATTTTGTTGGTGATTTTTCTAACATTTGAACTTACAAGAAATTGTCTCACGTGGGAAGCAAAGTAATGACCACGGGCTTCAAACACATGGGCGCAGTTGATCTGCCACCAATAGCTGTGGCTCTCTTTATATGATACGGTGCACTACACCAAAAAAGGTTTTTACCGGCCTATGGTGCCGGGAGAAATAACTCCTGGCGCTCAACAAGCGACCCGGTTGGTTTAGTAGCAGACGGCCACACTACCGCCACTGAATAAATGACGGCACCACGTAAAATTTCCACAGTGCAATCCAAGCCAATTATCTTGTTACAGCAATGACGAAGGCACGTTTGAGCTGATTGCCCACTCCAGCCCATACAAGTTATCTTATTTTCATATTGGTGTCCATTATCTTTTTATTAATTTATATATAGTTGCACCCTTCAATTTTGAAATTTAAACTACTAATGCCCTTCAGCCAGAAATTTCTGGCTCCCACTGTTAAAGCATCAAAATCATAAGAAAAAAGAGAATTTCAGTGCCTGAAGCACGTCATGCTTACCTCATAGCAAATAATTAAATATTGAGACTAAACTGTCTACGTATTTTTGTCATGTGCTATGGTAAAAGCTGCAAGAAAAAGCATCTTTATAATGACAATGAAAACAAAAAGATGCTCCTATCATGAACCTAAGGTGCTAGTTAAATAAGTTTATGACTCTCCCCTGATTCTCACACCTTTCAGTTTTTTGAATGGTTGTCACAAACATCGTTCTTAGCAAAATATCACAAGGTTCCCCTCTAGCATTTTTCGGCAAAGTTGTTCTCTTGGGGAAAATCTCAATAATTTTTTTAAAAAGTAAAAAATCAGAAAAACTTATAAAATTTTTGAAAATTAAAAAAAAATCAGTATAAAATTGTCAGATTTTCAAAATCTGGTGACCTTTTACCCATTTTTTCGTTTTATTTGTTTTTCTTATAAATATCATGATTCAAAATATTTGTGGCACTGTTTTTGAATCCCATGTTGGTTGTAGAAGGATATAGTCATAGATCATTAAACAGGAGAAGCTTTCATGAACAGCTTCCTTTAATATTTGCTTTCATTTTAATAAATAAAAATATGTCTAGAACTTGTTATGAATGCAATAAAATACTCTTATTGCTCAACCAACAGTCAGACATGGCACAAGCACGAGTGTCCGCATGCAAATGTCTACTACAATCACATAAAACAAATAACCAAGTAAAATGCTTAAATTTCCACATATACATGCTAAAGGCATGGAAAGAAAATCCAAACGACTAGTAAAGGAATCTCAAGTTGATGTCCTCTTTAGCCACTTCCACTCGTAGTTTGCTCAGGTTATGCCCTACAGTTGTCCACAAGCGAAAAATCTCATCATCACAAACAACAGTTCTAAGGCTTATCATTTGTCTCACTGATGCAGGCAGTTCCCTCACACTTAAACACCAGCTCATGTCAAGCCTTTCCAAACGGTGCAGTTCACCAATTCCTATTGGTAAGTCCTCGATGTTTGAGCAATGAGACACGTCTAATATTCTGAGACTTGCAAGCTTACACACGGAGTCCGGTAGACCCTCCAAACTAGTACAAGCATGTAGCCTTAGAGCCTCTAATCCAGTTAATGAGCCAATGCTCTCTGGCAAGCCATTTAAATCAGGGCAGTTTGTGATGCTCAATCTCTTTAGATTGGAAAGGTTGCAGATTCCAGGAGGCAATGCGTCTAAACCTTTGCAGTAGTCTACTTCTAGCTCTGTTACAGCAGGGAAGACCCTCGGGATATCCAGTGGCAAATAACCACCATCTTGACTAACCTCACAAAGCACCAGTGATAGCTTTTGCAGATATTGCAATGGCTCTGTAAATGTAGAAAGCAACGGGACCAATATCTTTTGCAGTCTGATTCTCCGGAGATTTTTTAGAGAACCAAAGGTTGAGAGCCCACTGAGTGCTGCAGGATTGGAGCTGTGATTTGCAATAATCAAGACCTTGAGATTTTCCATTCTCTCCAGAAATGGAGGCAAGCAATATGAGTTAGCTGTGAAGTTAAGGATAAGAACTTCAGCATGAGGAAGTGCCATATCAAACCAGTTCCAAGGACCCATTTCACCTGCATACCCATCAAATGTTCCAACATAGGGTAAGCAACGGAAAAATCAGCAAAAATGAATTGAAATTTTCACATTTACCGGTTTGTATGGATACAATCCGAGCTAGGGACGTCTGTTGCTGCATTTTAGGAAGGTCGACTTGTTTCAAAAAAAGCATGACATTCTGTTGCGCATTGTTATCATCATTCCCCTGGTTGGTATAGATAGCCAATTCTCTCAGCAGATCATGCTGAAGAATAAAAAGGTTACTGAAGCTTCCATCTATGTGTCCAGCTGCATCCCTAATAAGCAGTAAGGCATTACAAAACCAGAATTATTAGAGAAGACAAACATTCTAATCCTGTATAAAGGAAAGGAAAGTACTGTGTTCTTTCGATGAGTGTGAACAGGTTTCTTCTGGAGAGTTCAACTAGAGCAACATAGGCGTCGTCTTCATCAAAACCACGGATTTCAATCCACATGTCAACGACTGAGGCAGCAGGTATCTTTTCGTCTTCAGGAAATGAACCCAGGTCCATAAAACACTCTTTGAGGTCTTTTTCCAACGAAATTAAGCTGGTGCCCAGAATATTCAGAAGAGCTTTGTGCTCCTTAAAAATTTGTCCACCTTTCAGAAGCATCTGTGCTGTCTTACGCCACTTTCTCAATGATTCCCGCCTCAGTGAACTTCCTATCACTTTTAGTGCCAAAGGGAGACCCTTGCAGCCTGCCACTATCTGCAATATAGTGATTAGAAGTTCAACTTTTTGGAAGAAAATAATAGTTAACAAACATATGTAGACATGAAAGTGTATCGTGCTAGGACCGAAAACTGACACAAAGCCATGCAAGTATATCAAATACTATATGCAGTCAACAAATATCCGCAACAGCTCTCAAGTAATCAACATGTGAACAAGAAACAAAATTTTGATGGGCATACGTTTGTTTAGGCATTTGCACGTCAAGAAGTAGTCCATTACATTACAACTAAATGTTGACTGGATGCATACATAGGATAACTGGTAAGTACTTTAATATTAAGAAATATGCACATTTTTTAAGCAAAATTCAAAATTTGACGCCTTTAAATACTGACCTGTTTCACCATGTCATCATCTGGTTTATCAATTGCCTGGTCAGAGTCAATAGCCAGGTGACAAAATAGATCCAATGCATCTTTCTGTCCAAGCAGTGGTAAGGTGTAAATAGACTTAAGCAGCTTAAATTTGATTCTAGATGTAACAAGAGTTTTTATGCCTGCAATCTCAAACAGAAGCTTCTCGAGTACCACTTCGGACCAAACATCATCCAGAACCACCAGGACAGGATGTCGTTTTCGTTTGTTTAAATTAAACATCAGCTGAGTATATGCGTCATCCTCATCTATGAACTTAGGTACAGAATTGGGATTGACCAGCCTTGCCCACAGTCTCTGATAGATCACCATCAGATTGGGAGATTCTGAAACAGTTAGAAACACAATTTCTCCGAACTTCCCTAAAGATGTGAAACCATGAACCCATTAGCAAACATCAAGTGTATAAAGTTTGAGGAGACCAATTGTCAAATCAAATGGATGCTTCTTTCGCTGAATTAATGAAAAATTGATTATCAATATGAGATGTAATTCCTTTGTTTGCAAACAACAATAGCATGAACTACTTTACAATTTCAAGAATTATCAAAATCGTCATCTTTGGTATTTAATAAAAAATATCAGTCTATAGAAGAAAGGATGAAAATTTTGCAAGGTATAGAGAGTTATGGATTAGAGTTCAAGAGGAAGAAGAGGCTCCTAAGAATAGAGATTGGATATGCATGAAAACCTAAAAGGTTGTCTGCTACAAGAGAATCACAAGGAATGCAATTACAAAGTCAACATAAATATTCTATTGTCCTCTTTAAAATAATGTAAACCCTAATAAGCAACTTTAGTTGTTATATTTATACGTTGTTAAAATTGAACGCTTAAGCACTGTAAGGTTTAGGCCTCTGGATATTTGCACAAAAATCTCGTAGGAATGATCTATTCAGTCACACGCTACAGTAATTAGGAAATAAACAATTTATTTACCTTTTCATCTTTGAGGTTTACATAAACCAATCAGATTATGGAGGTCCTACCACCAATAACTCATGGTGAACAATAATTTATAACTGCTTAAATCAATTCAGAAAGGGTAAGTCTTAAGTGAATCTTCATTTCCATTTGAAATAAGACATGCGCTTTCGGCAGTATAAATAATTAAATACCAAGAAAACTAAATTTTGGACATATATAATGTAATTTAGAGGAAATTGGAGGGAGGGAATGATAGCTAAGAGCTATACCAACTTTTTTTTAGAGTGTGGTTTTCTTTGTCCACATTTCTTGTCATGTTTTTCCATCTTTGGCTTCATATAGCATGATTAGATAATTCAATGATCCTTACATTCACTAATTTTCTAACTTCTACAAATCATTAATGTCTGCACCTCTCCTATACATTCACATATTTACATGCACATATGCAGAAAGCCAACAAAATTAACATTTAAGATATGGTGGTGCAACAAGGCATGTAAAAGACAGAAAAACAGAAGATAAAGTACCTTTTACTGCCTCATCTTGGCAGAGTTTTGCCACCAAGGTTGTTTTACCACATCCTCCAGGTGCACATACTCCTACCACATCTTGACTGAACAACCTTCTTTTTAACTCTTCCAGAGCAGCTCGTAACCCAACAATCTTACTTGGAACTTCAGGCATAGCGTAGCTACAGTAAGGAATATCATCTTGAACACTGGAACTGGTACTGATGCTACTAAACCTCCTAAGCAACTCTTTCATGTCTATTCTGCTCCTTTTTGTTTCTACCCATAAGTTACTTTGCACTTCCACATCTAGAAACGTTCTAAACTCTGTGTCTAACTTGATTAATTTCTTGGAATACTTGTATTTCTTCCAGAGATTCCACTTGCGCACTTTAGAACACTTTTTGATCAACATCTGGCCATACTCTAATTGTTCACGCAATTCAGACATACGGTTTTTCATTTTAACTGTCTGAGCATCATCAATCTGTTTGCCATCTCTTAGTTCCTCATCAATTTGTTCAACCTGCTGTATTGAATATCGTAAACTTGTTAGGGTTGCTTTTAGCCTCTGGAAATGCTCTCCGAACTCTGAAACATTATCACGTGCCTCTAGAACTGCCTTTAGTAACTCCGCGACCACAGCACCTACTAATGCTCCACCAATTAAATCAGCCATTTCACTGTGACTCTTAGGTGCAAAGAAATCGTTGTAACTCCTGGTACAGCAGTCTAACCATCGTCTTGAAGCTTCACTAACAAGTACATTTTCTTTGGTTCTCACATTGCCCCAAAAATTACATAAAAAGTGTGTCTGTCATCTTAGAGATCTTTCGATCTTCTCGTCTGTGTTCTTTCTTTCTTCCTATGAATTAACACGATTTTGTTGCGGACAAGCAAAACAGCTGCAGCAAGTTCATGAGAAAAGTATGTAAGCTTTCAACTCTTCACCGAAAGAGTTATCCAAGTCTTTAAGTTTTGGAGGAAAACAGCAAAAACTTCTCACTGCACTAGACCAGGAAAGAGAAAAATGAAACAAAATTTTAAATTCAAAGGGCATTGTGAAGCGATAATGAGGCAAAGACAAGTGCATCTCATGCCAGAGAAATAAGGCCTGAGGGTGTATACAGAAATAGATCTTATAGGAAAGGAAGCAAGCACAATACGATTGTCCAGTTCACAGGTAGTGTAATGGTGGCAATTACTTGTGCACTCAAGGTTCGTTCTCAAGTTCCTACTTCCTAGTCTTATTTTGTCAGCAACAAGGAGTACAACTTCTTCAGGACCTATGATTCTCAAGATCATCCTTTTTAACTGCCAAATGCTTAGGCTCCACACTTACCACTCCTCTTAGGAAGCACAAGAAGTAGAAAGAAGCTGGGCTACTTACAATATTTTGGACGTTTGCTTCTCCTACTAATGGAAACCTTTGCAGCATTTTATTCCTAGACAATGAAGACCACCTCAGGTCCCATTGATGCAACTGCGATCAAATAACCGAACATTGGTCCCACTTGTTCCTGAAAAATAGACCGGCAAAAGAAGTAGTTCTTATGCGCCTTGCCGCCAATTACCTATGAGGGAAGTTGTCGATATCCAGCGCGAATAGCCATGGTGTAATGTTTTTTTCTTTCGTCCCCCCACCCCCCACACAACACCCTTTTCTTTTTCTTTTTTTTAACAGACGTTTCCCACTTCCAATCAAGCTGAAAGTGGTGATCGAAAAGAAAAGGTAGCCCTGATATGGTGAGTCCACTAATTGGACCTTCTTCTGGATCTAGAATCCAGCTAGGCTTACCTTTAGGGGTCAGCTCCAGAACACTATGGTGGCACTATTACCATGAAGATACAGGAGTGTCAGCAGCTGGAAATGGAAGGCATGCATATTACTCGGGAAGCAGGAGAAAGCTGAGAAAAGGGGAATAGAAGTTACACACACCAGGGCCAACGAAAATAATATCATGCTATAGAGCTATGCCAGAACAAACTCAAAAACCTTAAGTTGTAGCTGGACTGAACAGGTGTCCTCAAAACCAAAAGGAAGAAACAAATCGAGCATATCATGAACTTGATCGTCAGCAAAACCCAAATCAACATAAGAAACAATTATAGAATTCATCCTAAGCTCTCCCACAGCACCAAAGAGTAAAGAAAGAGGCAATTCATCGAGAAATTTCGCATCAAGATAAGAGCAGAAACACACCTAAACGGACGTCAACAATTTGCAGCAACTGAACGGGTCCTCTTCGTATTTGCAGCTCCTCCTAACTTTCCAAGGCGGGACCCCGAGAGAGAGAGAGAGAAGCAAGCAATTCCTCCCTGCACATCGATGGATGTTTCCTGTTGTTCAGCGAATATATAATCTTTAAGACCAGGTTGAAGGAATTTCCTCGAAGTGTAGTGCACAGCGCACTAAACATTTCTGAGATCGACAATGGAGAAAGCAAACAGGAAAACCCAGTCGACGAAGAAAAAAGTTGCCGTGGCCTGCCGAATTGTCTTGACTTATTGGCTGGCTAGAAAAAAGAAATGCGAAAGCCTTTGGAGGGAAGGCGCGTGGAAGGGAGGAAACGTTCAAGAAATCCACCTAACGGCCTTCATTTTCCAGTTTTGTTCTGAAAATAATATTTTAAAAAATAAGAATAAATCAGAAAAATAGTTAATATTTTAAGATGTATCGGTTAAAATTATCTCGTGTTTGCGGTTTATATTCAGTGGCCGAATTGAGAGCCATTCTGACGACATTGACTCCAAACTCGGCTACGCTTGTGTTCAGCCTCATCTCTACCGTACAGATGATGTTTATTTAACATGTCAAGCGTACGTTACAAGCTGACTTAGTAAATTAATGGGAACTGGTGGTGAGCGACAATGAAAAATAATTAGTATATCTAAGACAATTTGGGTTGTGGACGAAAGAAAACATTTAAGAATACATGGTTCAATGCAATTCTTTTGTCTCATATGTCTTGTAGATGTGACCTTAGAAGTAATTTAGCAGGACAGGAAGTTAACGCGTATCAAGTCGCCACAATGACTCCCACGACACCGAAAGTTTGCTGGAAAAATAAACCAGAGCACAAAATACGTAAATAAAGAAAGTAAAAAAGAGAGGTTTTTTTCTTTCTAATAATTATAAAAGACAACATAAAAGGTTTTCTAAGGATTATGGATCAAGGCTTTTATATGGGTTGAAGATAGAAATGATGAACATCGCCAAAATCACACCTGGTTCTTTTGGGCATCCACATCCAAGAGTGAGCTTAATTTACAAGGTTTATCATTTGCTACTTCCTCCAAGCAGAGATTGGTTACTTAACACGTTGTTTGACAGCAGCATGAGTGTCCCATGAATATGTCCCAAAGATCGGGTAGATTCATATAACATTATTCGAGAGTGAGTTTAATTTCCAAAGTTTATCATTTGCTACTTCCTCCAAGCATAGATTAGCTACTTACGAGGTCGTTTGGCAGCAGTATGAGTCCTCCATGAATCTACGCCAAAGATCCGGCAAATTCATATAACACTTGAACTAGTATTCTATAAATCAGCTCGAACTTTGATAACTAGTGTTTTATGAATTTGCTCAAAATACTCACAGAGTATCCTTCTTACCAAATGGTTTCTAAAGAGTTGTTTGATAATAGTAACACATTGTTATTGTCTCATGAATCTACCACAAAGAATGAGAGAGGTTTGAAAAACACTATAACAAGAGTTCCATGAGGCAGATTAATGGGCAATAACTATGTGTGACTGTTGCCAAATGGTTTCAACGCTCAGCAGATTAATGGGCAATAACTATGTGTGACTGTTGCCAAATGGTTTCAACGCTCAAGCTAGTAGATCAGCTTGGCTAATCATCCAAACCCATGATGTGTTGAAGAGCTTTACAGACCAGAAGCAATTGTTCCACCCGAATCAGTCACTAAAGACGTTCTAAGGGGTCCATATTCACACTGGTTTTCCAAAGATGCTAGTTTGTTATGGAAAAGCGGGCTTCTCCCAACTTGGCGGAACATTTGGACAACTAGAAATGATGTGTTCTGTTATCAATAGCGTCTTAGTCGAAAACTTTTGTGATGTGCTTCCATCATACAATGGATGAACTGTATCTATTGAACACTGCTCTATCTATTTCGAGTTTACACTTTACAGTGACATTCTGTCATTATATTTTGTTGTTGCCTTAACATCTTGTTAGGGGACCTCTCTCTCATATCGTCTATGAATTTTCCGTGACAGGAATTAAGTCACTTAAGAATCAGAAAGGAATCTGCTTAAATCAATCTTCCTCTTCTGCATCTTCTACCTTGTTCTCCAAGTAAGATTAAGCAAATGTTTCTCCGAAAGTTCAAAAAGTTTGAGAAAGGCCTTTTTCTCCGTTAGGTGGTATAGTTCAACCCACATGTCTATGATGGAAGCTGCAGGCAACCTTTTATCTTCAGGAAAGGAACCAATATCCAGAAAACAGTCCCGGAGCTGCTGGCACAGGAAGTCTATTGTGGTAGAGAAAACGCGGAATAGATCTTCCTCGCTTTTATAAATGTCACCTTTATTTTGCAGGTCTTCTGCAATACCGTCCCATTTTTCAATGGGTTCACCGTTTAGCCTTCCTCCTATATGTTCTAGTGCCAGTGGTAGTCCATCGCATCTTTTGATTATCTGCAAAAATAATCATATGACCTGATGATTAGAAAATGCCATCATATATTACTCAGCACATTCGCATGCTTAGTAGAAAATATTTGAGTGGAGTGAGAGTATGACACTAGGCTCTGTTTTTCAGGAGAAAACCTTGTTAGGTTACTCTATTATAAGTATATAGTGGAACTCTGTAGTGTTAAGAATCTGCCGGAATCAACAATTCAAATAGACTCGGAAGCAAATAGAAAACCTTGTTAGGTATATTATAATTATATGCAGAGTCTATTCATTTTAGGTTTTTAAAACCAAGTCAACTGAATTGCTGAATCGGCCAGGGGCAGCCTAAGCCATTCGATTCATTCTCATTTTTACAACAGGGCAAATACCAACTCAATCTCTACAATCTCTAATAAGTATCAATTGCATCCAACACAAGTTGGCAAAAATAGATTAAAAACTTGGACTCGGGTAGATAAAAGCAGTTGATCATACCATAAAAAGCGGGCAGGTAAATAGGAAAATGAATACCTGCTCTGCTGCCATGGTGTAAACCGGTGATGTTTTTCCCGCTGCATGATAGAATAACTGCTTTGCTGCCTCCTTTTCCAGCTTTGGCAATGGATAAATTTCATCCACTATATTCTTTTTCATCTTTTCTCTAGAGATGACGATGGTTTTTAGACGCTCTGTCCTAAACAAGAGATTCTTCAGATCCTTCTCAGACCAAACATCATCTAAGACAATCAAACGATTCCCAGAGCACTTAATTTGCTGCTCACTCAGCCCATGCGCTATCTGCCTCACAGCATCTTTTACGTCTTCAAACCTGGGCACCTCTCCACCAAGCAACTGAGACCATATTCTTTTGAGAATGTCCAGTGTATCTGGCGATCTCGAAACCGTGAAATAGAAGATATTCTTACCGAACGAGCCTGACAACAGCCGACCCAGTAGACAAGTGAGGAACCAGTATTTGACAGGTTCTATTCCACTATAGAGGGATGAAGAATTTAAAATTGTGGCACATATATATATTTGAAGTTATTTTAATCATAAAAAAAATTCAGACTGCTACGTGTACTGTATAGTGTATGTCAGCCAAAGCTTGTGTTAGTCCAAGATCAACTATCTAAATGCACGCAAAATTGATGGTTAAAATCATCGTTTTAATTTACAAAATAACTGCAATCACGATTTACCGAAGAAAGTTAGGAAACACAAATTTCTTTTCAAAACAATGAATTCACCTTGAACGTCAAATCTGTGAGACAGACAAAAAGGAGGAACGTCATTGAGCAATAGAAGTGAAAGGCACCTGTGATATCTGGGTCCCTGCAGAGGCTGTTCACCAAGGTGGTCTTTCCGGAACCCCCCATCCCACAAACGCCAACCACCTGATGCTTCTTCAATATCTCTTTCAGCTCATTCAGAGGCGTCACTATCCCAAAGACCTTACCAGGGAGAGGAGGCAGAGCAGCAACAGAACCTCCTGACATAATTCCAGTCACCTCGTCTCCTCCCAGCAACTTATCCAACTTGGAATTTATTTCCCCCATCCTCGAGCTCAGAGCCAAAACCCCCATCAAAGTCGCAGTCCGTCTGCTTTCCTGAATCGCTTCTTCTAGCTCTTGCAGCCGCCTGGAGTAGTCGACGTGCTTGCGGACGTTCCAGCAGGAAACTTGGGCACATTCGCTTATGAGATCTCCGCCCCTTGTCATCTCGCTGCACAGAGCCTCCAGCTCCGGATTCGTCGAAAGTTTGTCCAGTACTGGTCTTAACCCTTTCAACGCTCTTCCAAGCCGTTTGTAATGCTCTTTAAACTCACTATGTTGCCCAGCCACTCGTTGGATTACATTCCACAACTCTTGTGCTGCAACGCCAGCAAATGCACCAGCAAAAATTTCCGCCATCTTCCCTGGTTTTCCGGCGACACCTGCAACGCCCCTCCCCTTTACTTCCGCTGCAAATATTATAGAACAAAAAAATGGACATTTACAGATGGAAAAAACAAAAATAGGAAAAACAACGTGGCGGGATTCCTCTAACAGCAGGAGAATGAGAATTTAACTTCGCTGCTAAGTTTTTCTTGAGGCATCTACAAAGATGCCACCAACAAAGAATGGGTTCTTTCTAAAGCAAGAAAAACCGTCAATCACCCTCAAGATTCTTTTCTTAATACATGTACCTTCTTATAAAGACTCAAATTAATAGTGTATTCCACCTGAATATATTGGGATGCCAATAGATTCGATCCCAATTGGATGTACGCTTCACAGTGCTTGTTTTATTGGATGTTCATATATGTAGATTTGGAAACAAATGAAAAAAACTCTATATCATATCCAAATCTGACTTTTAATTTGAATCCGACTTATAAACCAAATCTGAACCGCATTACCAACTACAGCAGTAGTTCACGTCATAATCTTCTTTCCTGTTAAAGGGGACTTGGCAGTTTAGACACGGTACGAATCACATGGTTGTTGAGTCAAGGATATAAGGCGAGAAGAAACAGAGAACAAGGGTCTGACCATGACAGTCTTCATTTGGTTAAGGTTCCTGAGGACTCCCAAGTGAGGTAGCGGGAAGGAGGAGGGAGGCGAGAGTGGTTCAGTTACAGCCTTACAGAAACAACCGTCGTCTTCATCAATCATCATCTTCGTCGCAAGCGTGAGCAATAGGAAGCATGAGAGAAACAGACAGACAACGAGAGAAGGAAAGACTTGCTCGCTTCCGATATTGATACAAAGCGTTCTACGCCCTTTTACTTCTTCCTTCTTTGACCTTGGTTGCCTTCTTCTGTGCAGCTGAAGAAGACATTGGAGCAAATCTCGTGAAGCGAGAGAGCACGAGTAAATCACAAGCAAACTCCAGCGGGCAAAGAAATATTCCACGGATTTAGATCCCAACCCTCAAAAGTGAATTATAATCCATGACAAGAACTCCCGGTTTTACATCTGAAACACGCCCTAAGTTTAGGGTTAGGATTGCTTGTTATTGAATGGGAAAAGGAAAAGAAAACTCACATGAACTTGAAAAATGAGGAGCTCCTTTCAAAGAGAAGCCAAACGAGGGAACCGGCTTACCTTGCCTTCGGACTTGTCTGCTCGGTGGAGCAGTTCTAAGTCCTTTGTTTTTTCCGTGTCAGAATTTATAGAGACCATTGGAACCCGGTGGGAGAAATTTCTTCGAGAAATAATGGGCGGCTCGTTGAATCTTTTTCAGACCAAAGAGGAGACCGTTGGTTGATAATTGCCATGCAAGGCACTGAATTAGTCTTCGGAAGAGGAGTCGGCAGATCCTCCAGCACTTGCACATTCATTGAGCACAGAGTCGGCAGATCCTCCAGCACTTGCACATTCATTGAGCACAGAGTCGGCAGATCCTCCAGCACATGCACATTCATTGAGCACAGAGCGGCACCCAGCGACTTCACCATTTTCATTTTTTTTAAACTTTAATAAATCTAATAAATCAGAGATATTTAATTTTTAAGGACCCACATCTGTTAATATTGCTTGACTCTGTTGTTCACACGGCACATATTGCTATGTCTCTTGAGGCACATAACGTGGTGATGTCTAAAACAACAATGAAACCATGAAAAACAATTGGTATATCGCAGTCAATTTATGTTATATACGAAAGAAAACATTTGGAAATACATCTTTTAAGGTGTTTTTTGATGTAATATGCCCTGTGTCTTTAGAATTGATTTTGCCATTAATTAAGTCGGCCATTCTTCATGCCTACATGTGAGCTTCCCAAGGCTGAGCACAGCCCCTGGTCGGGCCCCCCAATACCTGGCTCAACTTAGGACTGAGCACTGGCTAGAAAAAAATGGCACTGGGCCGGCCCGATCATTTATCAGGCTGGCTCAGATGGGCCCAATAAATTTTTTAGATATTTATTTTATTAATATATATAATATTTTATTACAATTAATTATAGTTATATATTATTATTATTTTTAGTTTGATCAGGGCGGGCCTTGGCCTGGTTTAGGCTTGGGTTTTAATAGTCGGGCCAGTACCCAGGTTTTGGGTGTCGAGCTGGGCCAGCCCGCCGGATGCCCAAGCTTATTCCCAAGCCATGTGAAAATCATGGTTTTTGTAAGGCCACAACTTTGATGACAAAAGAAGATGACTTCTTACTAAACAACCAATATAAACCAAACCACGTTTTGAGGTAAATTAATAATTTTAAACACATTTGCATATGCATGTTAATTAAAGCATGTATATATAAATGTGTATTTGTTGTCCGATGTCTACGGGTTTTGTTCCATTTATTATCTAGGACTCAACGATGGGTATGCAACGTTTTCTAACGAATTTGATCGAAAAGATTGAAATAGGTTGCCAACTCAATGGACAAATTAAATCATATAACCCCAAGTTTTCAAACATGCAACCTAAAGTAATTGATTCCAAAATCTGAAAAAAAAGGGTATAAATCAAAGCTGTTATTGAAATATTATTCATTGCCATCCCTATTGAACACCCACTGCCCTCCAGCAGTAGAAATTAGCCCTACCATTGGTGATTATTGAATATTATGTGTTGACATCCCTATCAACACCCATCAGTAGTAGAAATAAGCCCCACCAAATATGAGTCAAGGATCTAACTTCTCTTACAATTATTGGTTATTGAAATGGAAAAGAAAAGAAAATCCCCAATGAGGTTGGCACATTGGGATCCAGTAGGGACTGGTAGGCGACCTATCAATATTTCAAACTCTAGAGTGTCAACTCATTATGCTGCAAATAAAAGGTCAGCGACGTGCAAGTTGAAGCACGGCGAAAGTGACACCTCCAACCATCAAAACATGGTTTTTGCAAATTGAAGTACAGTGAGAGTGACACTTCCAATTATCAAAGCATGTCTTAAGTTGAAGTGCAACAGGAGTGATACCTCCAACCCCATCAAAACATGCCTTGTATCCTGTGAGACCAAGAGTAGAGTCAAGGTTTCAACCTTGTCCAGTGGAAATTTCAACCTTGCTCAATAGAAAGAAAAAAGAAAACGAAAGATAACATAAACTTGAAATTTCAAGAGGTGCTCCTTTCCAAGAAAAATCAAAAGTACTTTGCCTTGGTGCTTCGTCCCCTTAGTAAGATATAATCACAAAAAATGCATTATTTTGAAAAAGAATGTGAAAAATAAGAGAAAATGAAATGCCACTTAAAACTTAAAAAAACACATTTTTTTAAAAAATGTTAAAATCACGTTTTTCTTTTTTCATTTTTATTTTTATTTGTTACAAATCTACTTATCTTTTAATGCTTGTGTAATTATTTTCTCACTTATTTTATTTTCTCTTTATTTTTATTTAAAAAAATCATTTTTCTCACATTTTTCAAGCCTACCGTATTATACCTGAGAAAAAACTCATCGTTTAAAACTCCGAAACATTATTTGTGAATATCGTCAGAAACGTTTAACAACCAAAATTTTTAACAAAA
This sequence comes from Nymphaea colorata, assembly GCF_008831285.2. Classification (NCBI taxonomy): domain Eukaryota; kingdom Viridiplantae; phylum Streptophyta; class Magnoliopsida; order Nymphaeales; family Nymphaeaceae; genus Nymphaea; species Nymphaea colorata. The sequence goes on from NC_045141.1 coordinate 16,864,989, forward strand.
GTTAACAACAAATACTTTCCTCCACACTTGTCCATAAAATTAGGCTCCCCTGAGAAATATACTGAGATTATAAGATCTTTTTCATGGAGGGCGGCCCGCCACGACAAATTAAATGACTAAATAAATTTTACGAAATTTTTACATTACCAATGGAGGAGTCATTTTCACCTTGGAGAGGTGAAAGCTAATTGAAGCCAAACACATTATTGATCACTTGATTCAAGAGTGCCACACGTCTATTTTTTAAAAAATTATGTTCTACTTATCTTAACTTTTTTTATTTTTGATAAAAAATAATCAAATCAAATACTCCACGGTATCCACCAAGAAAATTCACGACATGGGTTATATGCAATACTTATTTTTTAGCATTGTTTCAAATTAGAAAGAAAAAAATAACTTTTAGGGGTTGATGGCTTTGAGTAATGAAAAAAATTCATATTCATGGTTTCAATTTTCTTATCATCATGCACAACCTTATTTTACGATAATACTTAAGTTAAAACTATGAGCTTTCCATTTGACATATGTATACAACCATTATAATATCATATAACCATCATAATGGTCAATGGTCATGTAGCTATCGTCTTTTATCATGTCACACCTTCCATTATGATAAATGATTGCTTCATAATGGTCAATGATTCCTCGATAGACAAACAAAACCAGCAGTGGAAGGTGAAAAGCATAGCTGGTTATAACTAATATGTGTTGTCTAATTGTATGTACATGATGTTTTTATTTCTCATAAATGTCTCCATTTTCTGGTCTGGCGTAATTGTTTTTACTGAGAATGTTCCAGTCAGAGTCCCAAAAAGGAGACAGATAACATCTTTTATATGTACATTGTGCAGTCAACATGCACATCCTAGGCTGGCAAGTCGAACAGAAGTAAAAATTTGGCACTTCATTCACAATTTTGATGTACAAAAAGGTCTTTGGGCTTCTGCATTTAACCTCTTTACAAAAATGAAACATGAACTAATAATATAAGTTACCAAAGCATACAGTTTAAATTGCAGATCCACTACATGAAAGATAACAGGGGGCACCAATTTAACATGGAGAAAGAAATATAAAAGAACGATATTCACATTTCACTGTAAATCCATGTGCATTAGCCAGCAAGCAACATGTAAGGGTTTCAAGAAATGCAGAGATGCCAAAACAAGTGCAAGGTATTCACCACACAAGAATGTTAACTGGCTAGACTAAGATCAGTCTTCGACCATGCAAGCCAACTTTTATATACAAATGAAAGAAAAGAAGATGGCAGATTTCAGAAGCACAAAACGGGGCCATGGGTGATGCCTATCTCTGGAAGATGATTTCTTCTCTTTGGCTGATACCAAAACCAAGTCATTTTCCTTTTTCATTTTCTGCCTTACAATTTCCTTCTGCTTTTGTCTCCTTTCCAAATATTCCAACTAGTCCTTGGTGAGCTGTGGATCTTCTTCCTCATTATTTTCATCTTTATATGCCGCTTCTTCTTCTTCTTCCTCTTCATACTGGTCATTGTCTTCGTACTGCTCATCTTCTTCATATTCATCCAACTCTCTATCACTCTGCTGCAACGAACATCCAATTTGTGGAACTGAGTTATTACCAATTACAATATGTTAAGACTTAAGTACACAGGCACAAAAAAGGTTCATGGAAAAAAATGATGATTCATATGTCAAACCAGAAAACTGCTTACATATCTATCAGGTCCCCGCATTGGTTTATAACCATCAAAACCTTCTCAACTCATCTCAAGCATGTATCCTGCAAATCTGTGATACCCGTGCGTTGACTAACCAATATATATTTTGCTTTATATTCTGTTACAAAATCATATACAAGCAGAGACACAAGTATCTGACTTTACACTGCCCCAATTCTAGTCAGAGCAAAGTTCTTGGGACTGCCGAAAATGCACCACATTCACTAATATTCATCTTTATCACGGTAGAAACCAGTAGAAGTGTGCATTCTCCTAAGCACTAAGCAGAGGAGGGCCAGTTCTGAGCTTGTCTTTGCAGATTAGTTATATCGTATGGCAAGCCGGCAGAATTCCTGTAGACGACAGCAATTTGTTGGCACCATTTCTGAATGTATTTCCACTTTTCAATTACCTAAAGAGCTTGTTTAGTGTGGTCAGATGCTTCAAGTATCAGAAGGGCATCACCCAGATGACATTCAACTATGCAACCACTGGATACTAAACGGATGAAAGTGAACAGATGTTCCCATGGCTTGTCAGCGGTAAAACGATTTAGAATTAGAGGTTTGTGATGAATGAATTTGAAAACATCAGCAGGAGAGAGAGAGCTGAAAACGAACTTAATTAAGGAGGCCAATGTACAAAGATACACCAGCTCGCAATGAGTGTTGAGAGGGGAACAACAAACTTCAAAACAGAAATTAAGTAGAAACTAGAAACGAAAACGATGGAAGGTCGAAACAAATTCATGAAATCCTGAAGGTGGCTAGCTCTATGATGAGAGAGACTTCACTCCAAACCAAGGATGCAATGGCCGAACGATCGTATGTTGCATTCCTATAAAGAATATCATTCCTGATAGTCCAAATTGACCGCCAAAAGACAAACAGTCAGATCTTCCAAAAGATAATATCCATGCTTTGTAGAGATTTCAGGTTCTTTGTTACTTTTTGTAGTCACGGGCTGAATTGGAGTTTGAAAATATTTCATGTTGACAACCTTTTAAGTTGAGCACGATGTGTTGGATGTTATTTCTGTCTCATATGTTAGTAATAATATAACCGGTCGGTCTTCAGACCCTTATTTGGTTTATATTTCTTCTCAATTTGAGTTTAATTTTAATTTCACTATTTAATATTAGTAATAATATAACCGGTCGGTCCTCAGACCCTTATTTGGTTTATATTTCTTCTCAATTTGAGTTTAATTTTAATTTCACTATTTAATAAGCCGCGTCTCAACTCTCTTGTATGTCAGACACATACACACGACAAACTCGACAAGAACGCAAACTCCGACGGCACAAATTACAAAAATATTTCGTGGTAATGTGCTGCTGAAATTCAATGGACAAATTAAGTATTATTAATCACAACTTTGAAAGAATCTAAAGTAGTTGATTTAAACACCAACAAACTTTGGTACACATTAAAGCACAATAAACTGTTATTAATACCCTATGATGTTTATAAGATAAATATTAAGGCCTGTTTGATAGCCCCAAGGATTCGAGGACAAGGGCAAAAAAAAATTTACATGTAAATTTTATCAAATTTTAGTTGTTTATATAAAAATTTTGAAAAATGATATTTCAGTCCACGTCAAAATTTAAAAACGTTAGTTCAACCCTTTTCATGGAAAACTTCAACTCTTCCTTTGTTGAAGGCATATCCTAAATCCTTTTATTGCAAAGTAAATTTCACCTCACAAAAGCAAGGGGTTCACTACAAGTCTCACTCTGCCTTTGCGCAGGCCAGGCCCGATATCCCGAATCTCGGCTTAGGACCCAGATCGACCCATTTGACAATAAAAAAATTATAAAATAATTATTTATAAATATAAAATTTATTTTTAATAATATAATACATGTTATATAATAATTTTTTTTTAAAATTATTAACAGGCCAAATCTGGCTTGACTGCGCCGACCTAGGCCGCACCATCCAGCCCTGGCTTGGGCCCCACCTGGCCGAGTATGAATATGGTAGTGGGGGAATGTGGTAGGTTTTTGTGGTATAATTTAATTTATGGGTCCCACAGATTAAAATCCCTTTATCTCTCAAAGTTGAATCGAAAATCACATTTTTTAAATAATTGTGCTTATATTTGAAAATTGTGAACTTAGCTATGAGGAATGAGAAAAGTTATATCATGAATGTGGCCTAAAGCTCATTGTAGTTAAGGGTGGGTATCGGGTCGGGTTGGCCGGTCAGGTAAGACCCAACCTGGGTCGGTCTGACGGGCCCAAATCCTGAGCCCAGGCCAAACCCGATATCTCGGGTCTCGGTTCGGGTGGGGCCCAACCCGCCCTGTTTGACAATAAAAAAAGTTTAAATATAAAATAAAATTTTATATTATAATATACATATTATTAAATTTAATAATAATAAACAAATATTTTTTTTAATTGTTAATGGGCCAGACAGGTACCCTGGCACATGCCTACTCTTTTAAGCATTTAAAGAAAATTAATAGGAGAGGAATCAGATACATTTTGTGGTTCAATTTAATTTATGGGCCCCAGAAACTAAAATCCTTTTATCTCCGTGTGCTAATTTCTCCTTTATTTAAAAAAACTATCAAAAGTACCAATGAGAAGAATTTTGGAAACATTGTTTAAAGATTCTCTTTTCCAAGATCAAAGTTAAATCGAAAATCACATTTTTAAAATAATCATGCTCATATTTGAAAATTGTGAACTTAGCTTTGAGGAATAAGAAAAGTTACATCGTGAATGTGGCCGACCTGCTCCTTGTAGTCCCTTTTTTTTAAGGGTGGGCGTCCGCCCAGCCCGGCCCAAGTCGGCCCATCAGGTCTAAGGCCTGGGCCCTACCAGCCCGTTTGATAATAAAAAATATTTTTTAATTATGAAATATTTTTTATAATATAAAATTTATTTTTAATAATAAATACATATTATTAAATTTAAAAATAATAAATTTTTTTTTTTTTTAATTGTTAACGTGCTAGATCGATCCGAGCCGAACCGACCCCGGCAGCACCATCAGGCCTGACCGGACCGGGTAGTAGGTACCTCTCGCCGGTGGCAAAGGCCTTTAAAAAACAAATAGTGGGAGAATCTGATAGGGCATGATGATCAAATTTATCCAAACATATTGGAGACCAAACAAACCAGAAAAGGAAAAAATCATTGCCTATAGACAACGACCAAGAATCAATGAATAAAAGACGATTCCAAGTTACAAACTATCCCTGCAGAAATGCCAAGGTCACTTCTTCCATTGCCTACAGACAACGACCAACAATCACGATTCCAAGTTACAAACTATCCATGCAGAAATCTCAAGTTTATTTCCTCTCTGCGCACTTCTAGCTTACTGGGGTCGAATCCACAAGAAATCCACAGTGAAGCAACTTCCTCATCACAAACCACCTTCTTCAAACGTTCCATTTGCACCAGAGAAGGAGGCAGGTCCATGATGCTTGAGCAGGATCTCATGTCAATCTTCTCCAGGCTGCTCAGTTTTCCTATTTCTTCAGGAAAAACACCCAAACTATAACAGTTTGAGATATCCAAGAACCTGAGTTCTGAGAGTTGGCTCACCGAGTGCGGTAAGCGTTCCAATGTCCCGCAGGCCTGCAATCGCAGGACTTTCAATTTTCTCAGTTTATCAATGCTCTCTGGCAGACTAAGCAAGTCAGGGAAATTGGTTATGCTTAACTTCTCCAGACTGGAAATGTGGCAGATGGTATCCGGCAATTCATCCAAGTCAGTGCAGTAATCTATTTCCAGATCCCTGACACTTGGAAACAATGAAGGGATGTGCAGTAGATGGCGAACGTCACAGAGGACTAGTGAAAGCTTATGCAGATCCTGAGGCTGCACAGGGGAAGCACCTGTTATTATGGAAGTGACAGTTTCTCTAAACTTCCACACTCTGGACCACAATAGGGATCCTTCTTCCACCATCCGCAGTGGCTCAGCGGGCAGTGATATCTTTCTAAACATTACCCTCTTTAGTTTATTTAAAGAAGACAATAGGAAGAGTCCATCGAGTTCTGCACGGTTGGAACCATGATTGGCAACAACCAGAACTTTGAGATTCTTCATATTTTGCAGGAATGGTGGTAAGAAGTAGGAAGTTGCTGAGTCGAAGTTGAGGATGAGGACTTCAGCATTAGGTAGGTCTAGATCTGGCCAGTCCCATCTTTTCATTTCCCCTGCACCGAAACCAGAGAAACGGCAATGTTCAGAACCCCATCACCAGAACCACTCACATGGGAGCACCGCATGTGTTGCAGTGAAACGAGTTCAATGTAGTCCTGGGCCAATATTAAGTTTAGTTGCAGAGTCATGGTGATTACCAGTGTTTATCGAGGCAAGCGTTACTTGGCTGGTTCGATTCTTTTCCCGCGTCCAAGTATCTGGGATGTTGCCCTCTTTCTTTTCCATGATCAGCCTCGTATTATTCTGGCTCGCATCTTTCTTTTTCATCTCGAGGATGGTCAATTCTCTCAGTACATCGTGCTGACATACAGAGAGACTACTTATACTCCCATCTGGATCTCCAGCAGCACCACTGAAAGATTAATTTGTCATCAGTTACGTAGCAAGTCAAGTGGATCAAGTTTTAGTAGCATAACGCTAAAATTGCTCCATGGCTGAAATATATAATGATACGGCACCACCAGGTTTTATGTAGAGCGATTCCTGAGAACCAGCTCCTTGAATCAGGGTATCAAAATTGTAACCAGAACCAATTTTAGAAAGAAAGAGGGAAAGATCCCTACAGAGTTCAGGTACACTTTGCTTTCTGCAATTTTGTTCTTTTGCTGCAAAGGTGGTCAGGGGGAGGCAAATCCCTGCTCAAACACTTAAGAATTGACGACTCAATGAAAAAAGGATTTTGTAAGTAATAAATTCATAGCATAAATATAAACCTAAAACTTGTTTCGGGAAATTTTCATACCATTTTCTGTCAACGAGTTTGACAAGATTTCTTCGGCCTAGTTCTCGAAGAATCACGTAAGCGCGATTCTCATCCATGTCACGTGTTTCAGTCCACATGTCTATGATTGCGCTCGCAGGGATCCTCTGGTCTTCCGGAAAAGAGCCGAAGTCCAAGAAGCACTCGCGTTCTTCCTCCGTCAACGGTGTAAGACTGGTGGAGAAGCATTCCGTGATTATCTTTTCCATGATCCCACCAGTCTGTTCAAGTCTATTCGCTGTATCTTGCCACTCCCTCCCGTCTTTCTTCGCCAAAGAGCCTCCTATCAGCTCCAATGCTAGAGGGTGAAGCTTGCATCCTCTCACTATCTGCAGAAATGGGAAAAAGTGCTTCACAAGGAGAAGAAGATGGAGTTTTTTGTTTCTTTCTATTGAGGCTGGGCATGCTGATGCAAAATATACCTTGTCTATTAGGTCCTTATTTGGCTTCCAGGATCTTTCAGGGTCGACTCCATTGAAAGCATGGTGCTCAAATAGTTTTCTAGCATCATCCTCTCTCAGCAAGTTCATAGTGTGACACCAATCACATACACTATCGAGTTCAGTTCTTGATGTTATGAGAATTTTGGAACCTTTTGCACCCTTGATTGCTGACACCAGATCCCTGATGATGCCCTCGTCGTCGATCCAAACATCATCCAAGACTATTAGCACCTTCTCCGTTCTTCCCCTCAGACAAGATGCAAGCTCGTTGATTGCATCCCGTTGGTTCACGAATGTGCCAACATTTACATGCAACTTCTCAAGTAGTCCTCGACAGATCCTTTCCAGATCAGGCGAGTGAGAAACCGATTGAAAGATGAGTTTCTCGTATTCATCTGGAGGAGATGAAAGGGAAAAAAAATTTTAAAAAGGGAAATAATTACCCAATTTTGTCTTAATTAAATGCTAATTACTGATATTAAATAAAAACAAAAATTGTCAAAGGTGGATGTCGGGGCCGGGCCGGGGGTGCATGCTGTCGCTGTTCCAAAGGTGGCTGTTTGCTCTAGCATAGGTTTGTGGCAACGATGGAACTTAGCTAGACTCGGAAGGGAAGCATACAAACACAATGACAAACGAAGGGAACGTGATTGAGCAACGGAAGGCGGAAAGTACCTTTGATATCTGCTTCCCTGCAGAGCTTGTTCGCCAAGGTGGTCTTTCCGCACCCACCAATCCCACAAACGCAGACCACCCGATGCGTCCTCAATCTCCTCTTCACCTCCCCCAGAGGCTCCTCTATCCCAAACACCTCTGCAGGGAGAGGAGGCAAAGCAGCAGCAGCAACAGAACCTCCCCCACCTACCACCTTTTCCAAGTTGCAGTTCATTGCCTTGATGCTCGATTTCACTTCCAGAACCACCCCCAGCGTCTCGGCCCCTATGAATCCCTGAATCGTTTTTTCTAGCTCTTCCAGTCCCTTGGAGTAGATGGCTCGCTTGAGGGGGTTCCAGTGGCGAACTTGGGAACACTTGCTTATGAGAACTCTGCCCCTTTCCATCTCACGGAGCAGATCCTCAGCCACTGTCTCCCTCGACGTCTGTTGGTCGAGCATTACTCGTAATCTTCCCCACAGTATCTCCAGCCGCTTGTACTGCTGTTGGAACTCGGAAGGAGCGCCCGCCAACTTTTTCAATAACTCCCACACCTGTTGTGCGGCAACGCCGGCAGCAGCCCCGATCACAATTTCTGCCATCTTCGCCAGCACCGAATTACCAAACCTCCAAAACGAGGAAACTACACCGGAGTAAGAAAGCCGCCAGAGAGAGAGATGGTGAGGAGTTCTAAGTTTTTTCTGTTTCCATAGCAGAATATATAGATCTTTGGTACCTGGTGGGAGGGAGAATTTTCTTGGGGACATCGTGGTCGACACGTTGAACATTTCAGAGCTAGCAAAGAGGAGACCGTGTCCGCGGGTTGACAAATGCCATTGTCGGAAATTGCTTCTCGCAGAATCAGCGTTAGGAGGCGGAGTCGACAGACACTAATTATTTGCCCACCTAACGAGCCAAGGAGCAGCGCGCAGCATACTTTGACCAACAGTGGATGTGACACCCGTCGATGATTCCATGTTTTCTTTTAGTGTTTATTTTCAATCACGAGCTAATTTTTCATTTTTATTTTTAAAATATTGCTTTAATAAATCAGAAATATCTAATTGTTAACGAACCGTATCTGTTAATATTGCTTGATTATATACTGCTCATGATTTAATATTCCTTTTCCTATTATTTCTTCTGCCGAATCAATCTTGGCGTCAGAAGAGGAAGTCATGGTTCTGTAAGTCATCGGTATCTGGAGTCGGATACAACACAAGCTTGCTGCACCAGAAAGCCATATCAAAATTCACGTTCAAATTCAAATTCAACTCCGGCTGTACATGAACCGCCAACAGAGTGTGTGTGAAAATGAAATGGCTTTTATGATATACCCATTTTTGGCCGTTCCAGATGATTCCGGTGATCCCCGCCGTCGGTTGAAAAGTTCATCACTGGCTTCCGACTTTCCGTCCGCCATGTGAAAGGTACATGTCCCTTTAGTTCCAGATTTTGCATCGAAGGATTTTGTGATGCTAATTGTTTGCAGGAAAGCGGAATTCAGATGATGCGATCATGACACATACAGGCTTTTCATGATCTTCGTAAAACAATATCCCAACCATTAAGACTTGCCTGCAGATCACGTTCGAATTGCGTGCACTACATGACTACATGTCTAATGTCATGATTTGGCTCCGGCCCTAATATATACAATCATTATTATTGACCCTACATATAACCTACTTTAGAAGGTGATTTACGAAAATCACTCCAGGCCTATTGGTTTTCTCTCACAAGCATCCGGATGGAAAAAAAATTATGCACCGGAAAAAGATGAAGACTTCGAGAACGAATGTTTTTTTATTAGAAGGAGCACAACACAACTTAGGCACACTCCCTTGCATACACCAAGATCATTATTTTTTAAGACACCAATACCATCAACGCTATGATAATGGGCCATTATTTATGGCCACTACATGCATGCATGCTTATTAAACATGACATTGCAAATCCAAATGAAGTCCTCCTAACCCCCACAACTTGCTTTGCCATCACTGCATGGCATTAAATTGCTCTGCCATCACTACAACTAGCTTCTACCGTCTCCTTCTCCGACACTTGCTGCTGGATCAGAGGGAGAGGAGCAGACAAAGCAGCAAAAGAACCTCCTCATTCCGCCCACTTCGCCTCTTTTCAGCATCTTATCCATCTTGCAGTTTGTTTCCCTCATATTCGTACTCAGTTCCTCAATCTGCCTCTGCATTTCCGCCTGTACGAATCTTCGAATCGCTTCTTCTAGCTCCCTTAGCCGCCTGGAGTACCTTCTTTGCTTGGAAACGTTCCAGCGGGGAACTTGGGCACACTTGCTTATGAGCTCTCCGCCCTTCCTTAGCTCGTAGACCAGAGCGTCATCCTTCAATTCGGCCGCCTGTCTGTCCAGAATCTTGCCAACTCTTTCTCAAGCCGCTGGTACTGCTCTCTAAACCTACCTGGGCGAGCTGCTAGGTCTTTGACTATTGCCAACAACAGTTCCGCGGCAACGGCACTATATTTGTATAGATTGGTGAAACAATTTCAACTTTTCTTTCGCCAAATAACTACTAAGAACTAGCGAAACGCATCTAAACAGATGCTCCTGGAAAACAAACAGTATTGATCGGCACCTGAACAGCCTTCTGCTTGAAGCGATCGGAACTTCAAAGCCACGGTGGAGATTAAGAGAGGGAAGTCTGGTGGGAGTTCTAAGTTTTTAGTTTCCAGATCACAATATATATAATGCTGGGAAGTGGAACTAAAATGGTTGCTGTGGGCTGGCTCCGACTAAGTCTTTGGAAAGAAGGCTAAGTAGATACTGGATAACGTGTACGTTACAATGCGCACCTAGCGAGCCAAAGAGCGGCGGGGAACACTCGAAACCTGGCAGTGGGCCGGGCTCATGAAATGGTCTTGGGTCGGCCGGGGACAGAGTTTAAATCGGGTGGCTAGGTTGGGTCAAATAAAAATTTTTAAATAACTTTTATTATTTATATATGTATTATATATATATATATTTATTTATTTATTAAAAATAAATCGGGCTGATAGTGGAGTACTTTAACGTTGTGTATACTTTTTTTTATTTTTATTTTTAAAAAATATTATCTATAAAAAATTAATAAATCAATACTGATCGCATTGGAAACCAAGCCATGGATGAAAACATGTAGGCCCGGGCATTAGGCCCGCTCGGTTAAAATAAAAAGAATATTTTAAAAAATAAAATAAATCTTTAATTATAAAATATATTTTATTAATAAAATATATATCATTATTAAAATAAAAATAAAATTAAATAATGCACCGGGACAACCCGAGCCGGCCCGGTATGTTATTGGGCTGGCCGGAGCTGGTTTTTCCAGGGTCAAACCGGGGTTCGATGGAGCTTCAAATTAACTAGTCCGAACCCGATAACATACGAGATCCGAGTACTCAGCCCAATGCCCAATCCTAGTCAATCCTAGTTCCTTTTCCATTCTTCTTAAAAGGTGAAATTACTTTATTCGGATTTCCCAGCTATTCATTCTAACCAAATGAGACTTTACCATTTTTTTTTTCTGTTCTTGCTATACCCTTATGTACGAAAAGAGGTTTTTACAATATCGATAAAAATACGTTAAACGTTAGTAATGATTTCACTGCCAACTTAACTTTTATGAGCATAAAGTAGTGTTAATAATTGTACTGAGGTTTCCACCCTATATCAGTAAAAATTAATTTTATTTACGTGATGAAACATCGTTTTTCCCTTTTCCATATGCCTGCCGTCTTAGTTTCTTTAGCTTGAAAAGCTGGAACTAAATCATAGTCACATATCAATCCAACAAAAGCCTTAAATTTAATGGCCCAAATATGGGGAAGAGAAGAAATGCGGTGTTAGTTGAGGGTTCTGGGAGAAAATGACTATGGCGCTAATACATATATACGAAGGGAAAGCATAATCGTCAATTTTATCATTTTTCACATTAAGAAATAGATGACCCGTAAGATGAGGTGGACCGACGTAAGCATAAGGATCAATTTTATCATTTCCAACAAGATTGACTCGATAAGAAAAGCAAATAGGGTTGATTTGGACATGAACTCATTGTTTTTTATTTTCTAAATAATGGCTCTACAAAGTAACCATCAATAATAAGATGAGAGTTTTAGGGAAAAGGATTTTATATATGGTAGTATGATGTGTTCAATGTATAAGAAATGAGTGACCTGTAAGATGAAGTGGAGTGGTCTACGAAGGGGTTGGCACAATTGACATAGAGGGGGTTGGTAGGCAGCTATACTTCGTTATGAGACTATGTACCCTAACGAGACTATGTACCTTAAGAGACAAGGGATTAGGCGGGAGCTTTGGTTCTTTTCTGAGTTGTAGTATGAAATATTCCTCTTGTTCACCTATAAAATAAAACAAGAGAGAGATTATTTTACAATGAATCACTAATGATTCAACATTCAAAATTTAGGTTTGAGCAAGATTGACTCGATAAAGAGAGGAAACAAAGTTGACTTGGACAAGAACTCACTGTTTATTATTTTCAAAATAATGGGTATACGATGGCTGCAAAGTATGGATCAACAAGTTGATGGTTTTGCAAAAAAATAATTGTTTTTGGCACTATGGCATGTTTAGTATATGAGGTGAAACATAATGATCCATTTCATTATTTTTCACATTAAGAAATGAATGACCTGTAATATGAGGTGGACTAACGAGAGGCCATTTTCGAATATGAACTATCAATGATTCAAGATTTAGAATTTAAGTTCGAGGAAGATTAACTGGTAAAAAGAGGAAATAGAGTTGGCTTGGAGAAGAACTTACCCTTTCCTATTTTTAAAATAATGGTTGTAGGATGATGGAAAGTAAGGACCAATATACAATGAGGGTTTTGGAGAAAATGATTTTATGGTGCTATGACATGTTTCATGCATGAGGATCATTTTCATCATTTTTTACACTAAGAAATTGATAACCTGTAAGGTAAGGTGGACTGACGAGAGGTGAATCTGTAATACGAACCATCAATTGTTCAATATTCATAATTTAGTGTAATTTGAGCAAGATTAACTTATTAAAGAGAGAAAATAGAGCTGACTTGGAGAAGAACTGGTCATTTTCTAACGTGAACCATCAATGGTTCGAGATTCAGAATTTAGTCCAATTTGAGCAAAGATTGACTTGGTAAATAGAGAAAATAGAGTTGACTTGGAGTAGAACTGGTCATTTTCTAACGTGAACCATCAATGGTTCAACATTAAGGATTTAGGTTAATTTAAGCAAAATTGACTTGTTAAAGAGGGGAAATAGAGTTGACTTGAAGAAGAACTCAGCGTTTCCTATTTTCAAAATAATGGTTATGCAATGGCTGCAAAGTAATGATCATATCATGTACTCGATATCAGATCAACCTTTTACCCTTCGTTAAGAAATCATGTATTATTTTCTTAGTTTTCAGATTCTGCCCACAGGTTTAACAAGTGAGTCCTTTCAATCATCCTTCAAAGTTAAAACCCAAGTTACAACCTCCTTTTTAACTGTGAAAATGTGTTCCATTTCTATGAAGAATAAGCGACTTCTACCAGAAGGGACAACACCAAGATTGTGGAAACCATTCATATTTAGATGCCAAGTTTACCAACAAATGCAGAGCAACACTCATCCTCCCGACATTCCGCTAGAGAGTCTCTATAGGATAGACCAACGAGAACAGGTGGTTTCTTAGGCTTCTCAACATGAGGGAGTGTCGTCTCCGTAATGCGCAAGAGAACAATCCAGTGATGTATATGAATAAATAAATTAAATGTGATTTGATGAAATTTTACGTGTGTTTTTTAGTCAAATTGATCATTGAAATTATTTAAACTGAACATGAATTGAGATATCTTAATATCTTTAACGAATAATGGCTCGGCACGCACTGGATCTTTGGACTTGAAAATTTGCCTTTTTATATCCAGTGATGGAACTAAATCTTAATTGCAATAGTTTTACTTGTTTGTGTTTTCAATTTTCTCAAAACTTTGTCTTAGTTTTTGTATCATAGTATATTGAGTAATTTGGATATATTGTCCCTTTAGGGCCATATGCAACTAGACCGAAAGACGGCTCACGTTCAAGGGGTTTAAGGTTTAAATTTTATGGTCGTTGCCCTAAACCAGTGTGTTGTTTTTTAGGTTGCAAATGATAGCAATCACATAGTCGAGTTGAATGATGCACCATAAGTTCTCTTAAGCCCCAAAACAAGCTAGAAGTTTAGAAACATAATAGTACTGATTTTGGGGTTTTAATTTGAAAGCAATTTCCTCTAATTAAATTAAATATTAAAGGAAACTTAGATGGACCATAACTGAATTGTGAAATCGATCAAACATGACCAGACCCACTCCTACATCAGGTTTGGGCCCCCTGTCCCATGAATCTTAGCCCACCCCTAACAGTTTTGACTTCATCATGAACAATGTAAAGAGTCAACACAACTACATATTTAACCGCCATCTCATAAGCCATTAAAGATATTTTTGAATTTTCAATACAATTCTAAACTTCTCAAAACGAGGAGTTACATGATATGATAAAATATAATGCACAAATTACAAGTGTGTTTGGATGGGTCGGGTTTTCTTAGAATCGAGGCATACGGATCTTCCCAGTTCCAACCAGTGGCCGAGCCATATCAAAGCAGCCTCATAAAAATAGAGTACTTTGATATCCCACCATAGGTTTCTGGGGGAAGGAGAAGTAACGATGCACAAGTTGAAGTAGAGCACAGGCATCCACCCCTTGTACCAATGCAGATCTAAACTTTGTAGAGAAAAATTGGGGTTTTAGCTTCCGGGACGCCCCAAAAGTAACTATGAATATGTTGCCATACAAATTGAGCTTTTGTAATGCATATGCATGCCTAAGAAGAAAAGCAGGAGCAGAGCCAGGATTTTTTTTAAGGGTGGGCCAAACAGTTCAACCTCAGATCCGGGTAGGGCTAAACTGAACAAGAATCTAAAAAACACATTGCACAACTAATTTTTTTAAATTTTCTCAATGTATTTTTTTTTTTCAATTAGTTGGGGTGGGACCATGGCCTAGGTGCCCCCCACTCCCTCTGCCCCTGAAGAAAAATGTTGAAGGACTATTTTAAAAACACGAGATGATGACTTGATTATCTCCCTTATCAATAGCATAACCAATAAATGTACCTGATGACCATTTTAACATTCTCATTTCTCATCCATCTCAAAATGTTAAGGGTGGCCAGAAAAGTATGAACCAGATGTGTGAAAAAAAAAGAGAATAGGAGAAGAATCATTCATGTCAACATTGCAACAAAATTCATCCCCAAGAGTTTGCTTGATGGGGATATAACTCGCTGATCAATTGATCCGAAGAACCAAAAAAAAAAAACCGAAAATGCATAGGCAACAAAAGAGAACAAAAACCTAAGAACAAACCAGTTGAAACAAGAACCAACAATGCAACATCAAAATGACCTCACAAAACAAAACCCAACAAAGTCTTGTAACAAAAACCATAGCCCCAGCTTTTCAAGCCAAAAGTTGAAGAAAGCCCAACAAAGCAAACCAGAATCACCCAAAGCATTCAATGGAAGCAAACCGACCCCTTCCACAGCTACACCAAAGAACTATCACCATATGCTCATAATCTACCAAAAACAATCGATATTTTGGGCTATTGCAGCCAGGGGGGGCTGTCAATAACAGAAGCAGATGGCGTATAACTTTGAACAACAAAACACTGGACTTGGAGCAATTACTTCGAGCAATGCACTACACTATCAATACACAAAGAGTTGAAGGAGCAACCAGATTTATGTATTGTTGGAAGAAGGGAGCCTTATAAGTACTTGGAGGTATAACTGCCCAACTAAAACAGCTAAAACATACCAAAGGTGGTTGTGCATGTCTCCAGCTCGTTCTTGAAGCACATAGTCTTCAAGGTGACACATACAGTCAGCTGCCTTCCCTTTTTTGAGTTCAACACTTCCAAGGTGAAAAATTACTGCCATTACTTGGAACACTGCATCCTGCTAACTAAAAGATTAATTTTATGCATTCAATCGTATGAGTCATCTACATAGTTCCTGCAGAAGTCATCATTGAAACGAGAAAAGGGTAGGTCTTGATAGCTAAGAAACTTGGTGCCTAGTCATGTACTTAGTAGATTAAAAAAGTTCAAGGAGAAATGTTTTCACATTTAATTGTTGTTGTTTACTGTCTTGGCATTTTCAAGTGCTTCTAACAAGGATTCAATTGCTGAATGCAGGCCTGTTAGTTTTATCTCATACATTCATATGTTATCTCATAAATCTTTTGTTACCTCATAATCATTATCTTATACTTAAGTTTAATGTTATTTCATACATCCATCTGTCTGTTATCTGATTGTCTCATAAACATTTTGTTATATCATAAACATTATCTTATGCTTATTTGTTATTTTATATACATTTGTTATATCACACACATGCATATGCAATGTTTAGACATGAAAGTAAATGCACATATTAGTAGTAGGGTCTCTACATCTGGCATATGTCCGTTATACACACGAGGGTGGTGTACAAAACTCGATCTGCGTGAATGTGGCCTACCTTCCCCTTGTAATCCCCTTTTTAAGCATTCTAAAAAAACAAATAGTGGGGGAATCCAAGTGGGCCTTGTGGTTTAATTTAATTTGCTGTATTTCTAATTGCCTTCCAATAACCTAAGTAAAGTTAAGAATGTTCAATGAGTCGAGACAACATGGGCTTGACTCGAACTCGACTTGAACTGAGTTCGAGTCGAGAAATGAAGTCATTCATGATTTGACTTTTTTGAACTGGATTAACTTTGAGAGTCGTGATGATAATATATATAACATGCTTCATAGCTGTTTCACAAAGTAAAGATAGTCCAAGTTGGTTTTTCATCTTGATTCAAGCTTAATTGAGCTCAGTTCAAACTTTTAAGCTTGATCTGAGTCTAACACTAACTAGTCAACTTGAGTTTGAGTCGAACTTGTTCTATGGCTTGGCCCAAATTGATGAGAAGAACCTCGGGTATGATAAAACCTTTACGAAAGCATTTTGGCGGACGATTCTTTTCTATACCTATAAAATTTGGCCAAAAAAGGGGTTCTTTTCTAATCATTGGCTGGCCGGTTGTGAAGAAGGTTTTCTTTACAGATTCTAAAGGGTCAGCACAACTTCTTCTCGAGTCAACCGAAAGTTAGGATTAGTTTCTGTGGCACTTGTCTATAAAAGTAAAAGTAGGCTCCTAAGAAATATAAAGATTTCAATCAAGTTCATAAGATTCTAATTAACAGGAGCACCCGTTTCACATCTCTCCATACAAGTGAAAGCACATTAATTCTGTTTTGGCGGAATTATGATATTCCACCTATTGCTTTTTAGTATGATAAAAAAGGATATTGTTTTTTGTGTTTGTGTGAAAGCTACATTTTCATCGTTACTGCCAAAGAAAATATTTCGTTGCCCTTACAAACAAAAACGTCTTACCTATTTTTTTTTTCAAGTTACATTTGTATCCAATTAGCTACTGTTGTTTGTTTTAGAATTGCTAAGTTAGAGAAACTATAGTTTTTTATGGAAACTATGGCCTTTACAAAAAAACAAAAATCACAATGTGATCCCTCTTTTTAAAAATATAGGCAAAAGATAGGCCCACAAGAAGAAAAGTCCCTTTGTTTCTCCGGCCGCTCAAACTTCCAAACCTTACATTATTTAGAAAACGGTCGAAATTATAAATGGCATGTGAAATAAGAATCGCTAGGTCTGGATGAAAGATAAGTCGAGAGTCAAAGAAACATTGTGTAAAGCTTTTCTTTTCAAAGTTTTAGCTATATACCCAGGATTGCCTTGTTTTGGAACCAATAAAACTAACTTCCAATCAAATGACCTGTCTAGTCACGAATCAAGAATGAATGAGTCGAATCTCGAGTCATCAGGTTTTAAAACACTGCAGATAACAGCTTGTAACAACAGATATAAACACCCAAAGATGCAATGCAGAAAAATGTTCTTTTCTACGGTCAATTCACTCTTGCTCACTTCAGAATTCTTGGCTCTTGAATATCCTCCTTGATTCGTGCTCTTTCTATATAGAGGGAACGACGGCGTTCAAAATAGATTAGTGAAAGGGAGAGACTTTTGGAAATAAATGAGACCAAGAGAGGGCTCCATGCCTCTTGGTTTTCGAAATGGAAAAACATATGCAATGGAAAAATTTTAAGACTTGGTCAAGAATTAATTTTCATTAGAAGAAGCACAACAGATCTTCGGCACACTCCCTTGGTACTTAAAACATAATATTGAAAATCAAAACGAAGTCCTCCTAACCTCCCATAACTTGCTTTGCCATCACTACATGGCTTTAAATAAAACAAAGACTGCCAGACAAGGTGGCATTCACTACAGAATCACATTAACTGCAAAACTGGCTTTAACTGTGTTCCCCTCGATCCCTTTCAGCTGGATCAGAGGGAGAGGAGCAGGCAAAGCAGCGAAAGAACCTCCTGATTCCACTCTTCTTTGACGTGAGTTCCTCAAGCTTCTTCAGTGTATGCATCCGTACGAATCGGTCAATCTCTTCATCTAGCTTCTTTAAGCGCTTGGAGTACTTCTTTTGCTTGAGGAAGTTCCAGCGGGAAACTTTACCACACTTTTCTGTGAGCTCTCTGCCCCTCCTTAGCACGTCATTCAATTCGGCCGGCGGCACTCTGGCCAGAATGGGTTCCAAACATGCCAAGTCTTGCTGAAGCCGCTGGTACTGCTCTCTAAACCTACCCGGTTGAGTAGCGAGGCCTCTGACTATTTCCCACAACTGTTGGAAGACAACGCCAACAGCTACGTCAACCAATGCCATCTTCTTGGCCGGTTTCAAATCGCCGACAGGTTTGCAGAAACACACCTAAATGGATGCTCCTGAAAAACAAACAATATTGATCAGCACCTGAACAGCCCTCTACTTCCTTTTCACAGCTGCTCAATGGAACCTTCAAAGTCACGGGAGGAGAGAGAGAGGGAGGTCTGGTGAGCAGTTCTAAGATTTTAGCCTTCAGACCACAATATATATAATGCTTCAAACCTGGTTGGACAAACTTATTCAAGTGCGAGGACAAGGGGGCGTGGACCATTTCAACCGAAAGAGGAAACCTTCTCGGTTGACAATATAATTGCCATGGTATGGTGCCGACTAAGTCTTTGGAAAGAAGACTATTTGGCATACGGGGCTGACGTGGGCCGACTCGGTATGCTTCTTTCAAACCCGAACCCCGGTCCAATCAGACCGAGCACTAGGCCCAAGTTCAAACCAGAAAAAACCAGTTCCGGCCTGTCCAATAACATATCAAGCCTAGGTACCCGTTAGGTACCGGCTTCATGCTCAGCTCTATTTTTTTTAATTCTCGTTTATTGTTCATTTTCCTTAAAAAATGAAATTGCTTAATTTCGATGTACCAAATCAGACTACCATTTTTTTTTTCTGTTCTTTCTGTACGAAAGGAGGCTTTTACAATATCGATAAAAATACGTAAAACGTTAGTAATGATTTTACTGACAACTTTACTTTTTTATGAACATAAAGTAGTGTTGTTGATATTTTTACTGAGGTTTCCATCCTATATGAGTAAAAATTAACTTTTATTTACGTGAAATATTAAATGTCACTAAAAATCTGTTTTCTATATTTTGTGTTTGTTCCTTTTCCATATGCCAACCGTCTTAATTTCTTTAGCTTGAAAATCTGGAACTAAATCATAGTCACATATCAATCCAACAAAAGCCTTAACTTTGATGGCCCAAATAGCACATATGGGAAAGAGAAGAAAGGCAGTGTTAATTGAGGGTTTTGGGAAAAAATGACTTTATGGCGCTATGATATGTATAATTCATATATGAAGAGAAAGGATAATCATCAATTTTATTATTTTTCGATGATGTGGACATATGTAAGCATAATGATCAATTTTATCATTTCAATCAAGATTGACTCGGTAAAAAAAGCAAATAGGGTTGACTTGGACAGGATCCCATTGTCTTTTATTTTCTAAATAATGGTTCTACAAAGAAACCGTCATGAGAGTTTTGGAGAAAATGATTTTATATATGGTGGGATGATGTGTTCAATGTATGAGAAAGAAATGAATAACCTCTAAGATGAGGTCGACTGGTCTCTGAAGGGGTTGGCACGATGGACATTGAGAGGGTTAGTAGGTAGCCAGACTCCGTTTTGAAACTTTGGTGTGCCTACAATCTGTACTGCAAAAAGTAGATACCGACACCTACCTGAAGTGCAGCGGAGGCAGCATACCATGACATACAATGACACTGAAACAAAACTATGTATTTTAGGCGATAAGGGATTAAGTGGGAGTTTCAGTTCTCTTCTAAATGATAAGATGAAATACACTTCTTGCTCACCTAAAAGATGAGGTGGGCTAACGAGAGGTAGTTTTTTTTACTATAAAACACTAATGATCCAACATTGAAAATTTAGGTTGACTCGGTAAAGAGAGGAAATAGAGTTGACTTGGACAGAAACTCAATGTTTCTTATTTTCAATATAATGGGTATAGACGTCTGCATAGTATGGATCAAAAGTTGATGGTTTTGCAAAAATAACTGTTTTTGGCACTATAGCATGTTTAGTACATGAAAAGAAGCATAATGACCAAGTTCATTATTTTTCACATTAAGAAATGTATGACCTGTAAGATGAGGTGGACTGACGAGAGGCCATTTTCGAATAAGAAATGTCAATAATTCAAGATTTAGAATTTAAGTTAAAGGAAAATTGACTAGTAAAGGGAGGAAATATAATTGTCTTGGAGAAGAACTTACCTTTCCTTTTCTCAAAATAATGGTTGTATGATGATGGCAAAGTGAGGATGAATTGTTTGCACTTCCAAAATTTTTTATTTTGGTTTTCGAGTGCCCTAGAAAAGTGAGTTTTTATTTGAAATAACAGAAAAGGAGACTCGCATGTCCATATGAGAATTGACCGTTTTCGGTACCTTTACGGAGGGTAACCAATCTAAGGGCTATGTTTATTTTTTATACATTTCGTTTTGATTTAAACATCTTTCTATTCTAAATGCGATGTAGTGTTTGAGAAAATTTTAAGAATTTGATGTTTTAAATTTTTTCGAAAAGTTTTTGAAGAGTGATTTGAGAGTATAAAACACTTTAATTTGAGAAATCTTTACATATATTATTTGGAAACATTTGAAGATCATATTTTTGAAGTCCATTTAGTGTTCTCTTAAGAAATTAAGTAGGTTTGAGACTTTGTTCTAATTTGGTTGCTACCTATTTGGAGCTTAATTTCATCTTGCTTAAGTCCTTTTAAATAGGTGCTTGCGATCATCGTGATTTCACAAGTGAAATGTGAATGTATAAAAGCATTGACCCGACATGATTAGAAGCAAATCATTCATCTAAAAACATTTTTACCATCACATGCATCTGAGTTTTTCATTTTTTTATTTATAAAATTGTTATAAGTATTTTTACGAAAAGAAAACATTTTTTGAAAATGGAATGAAGTTGTAGACCATCAAGCATGATTCTAATATTGGTTTAACTTGAGTTTTGACATTAATGATCTAATATTGGTTCAACTTGAGTTTTGACATTAATGAAGTCAGCAAATGAGAAATTAAAACCTTAGATCTTAAAAGAAAAATATCCAAAAGAATGAAAAAGAAAAAATACTTTCATCCAAGAATACTTTAATCCAAGAAGAATAGGAAAAGAGAGAGAGAGAGAGAGAGAGAGAGAGATTTTAAAATTACAAAATAAAAAATTTAGAAAGAGATATATATGTATCATTGTACGTACTTATATATATATATATATATATATAGATATATATATATATATATATAGACACATGAAAGCTCATGAAAGAAAAGTATTAACTGAAATGGAGAGGGAGAAAAAAATTTTAAAAGAAAAGAGAAAGATAGATTTTAGAGAAAAGAAAGTCAAACACACATATATATATATTCATTTATGTATGTATGTAAAATTTGTAAGAGAATATGTTAAATGATAGACAAAGAAGGATAAAGAAAGATAATCATGTGCACGTATACATATATAACATGTATTTAAGCATATGCTTACATGAGAATTGAAAATCAAGAAATTACTTGAAAATATCTGACTTTAATTTTTTTATGTCGACCGGAGATGAATTTGGGTTCATGCAAGAGCCTAGACTATGTATCCAATGCCTCATTAAATAGGACTCTTGTTTTCGAAAATCTTTTCAAAAACATGATTCAAGATACTTTTATACGTGGACATTAAACCATAACCATTTTGTTTATTACAAGAAAATCTATTTCTTCCACAATTGGATATGAAAGAAAATCAAACCTACATGAAATAAAGAGCAACGTAATAAAACGCTCATTAGAGTTGTTAATCAGATGATTAAGATAGAAACTAAACATGAGAATGACATGAAGATGCATTTTGACATGTACATATTTGTGAAAGGTTTTTTTGGGTTGGACAAATCTCAACCTCAATAATCAATATAACAATGAAAAGATCTCAACCCAAACACTCATTTTCACTGTGCATTTGCTCATTAATTAAGGAAAATTAATCTATCATTCATAAGCATCATCTCAAACATAATTGATGAATAGAGCGACATGTCAAATATATTTTTTGAAATAAATGAAAAAAATAAAATTTATTTTGTCTTGCTTGTGCTCCTGGTGCACCTCTCAACTCTGGAGATGAAATATTTAGAGTTTTCTTGCATGACCATGGAGAGGTGGCAAGAGGAAATGAAAATAAATGATATGATGATAGATACCTTAAATATAGATGATATTAGGATTGAGTATCCTCCTTTGAATTATCTTAGGGTTACCTCGGATGAAGTTTTAAGATGATAAAGGTATCTCCCCAAGAGATCCCCTCATGCTCCCTTGAAGAGTTTGAACTTGGAGAAACTTGCACTAAGGGGGCGTTTGATGCATAGGGAAGAATTTAACATGGTAAATTTTCCTGAAAAATTTTTCTGGAAAAAAAAAACAGGATGAAATTTAACCCTCTTCCGATTTAAGGTCATGTTTGATACACTGGAAGAATATAACCTGTTAATTTTAACCTTGTTTGATGCACAATGAAGAATTTAACCTGATAAATTTAACCATGTTTGATGCACATGATAGAAAATTTTAGGGGACTTTTTTTAGAAATGAAATAAGTTGTATGACAACATTGCGGCCTTCAATTGATGAACTCCAAGAAAGCTCATGTTCCTGGATCATCTCATCCATGAGCAAATTCAATCAGAGCTCTATCCATGTGATCTCTTTTGATATTGAAGTTCAACCCAAGAATTTCTTTTGTTACAAAATACCAATGATTAGGAATTTTTGTTTCTTTTAAATGTTGCCTTGATATATCTTATCGTAATGTCAAGATCGGGTCTTCCCTTTTATTTCCATCAGTGAACTGTGGTCACTGCTTTTCCTAGTATGTGTCAAGTGTTGCAAATAGAGTTTCCAACTTTTGACCTCTTTCAATGTGAAAAAGCAAAAGAGAGAAAGGAGAAATGACAAGTCATATACGATTCTCAAGCATTCGTTCCCAAATCAACAACATTTATATAAAACCAGAATATCTAAAACAAAATAATATTACATTTTTCATTTGGTAACTGAAACACCCTATAAACTCTACACCAATATGCCAAAAGTTTTATTTCTTCAGCACTCAAACACACATATAGTAACACTCATAAAAAGAAACAGCAACAGTAGCAAGGAGGGTTCTTATAGCAGAATCTATTGGTGCAACAGGGAGGTCTCTTCTTTCTCATTTTGTTTGAAGAGAAACAGGACTGCGCAGATTTCTCATCCAATGAGGGAAATGCCTTGGAGCAAGAGGGCATCAGCTAGCTTCTGGTTTGCTGCTTGTGTTGGGTGAACTGAATCTCAAAATACATACTCACTGGCATTGGAGAATGTTCCAATAGACTTTGGATTGCACAAGATTCCAGTCTCCACAACTCCTGTTCCACAGCATCCCTTTCTTGTTTCAAAAAACCCTGCCATAGTTCCAATGGCAGTGGAAGAGTCACAAAATCAACAGAATTATTTATGATGCCCCTGTCAAAATATTGGACCATGATTAGTGATGCAACATATCATAAAAGCTAGAATTTTTTATTTTGCTCATGCCGCTGTCAATGAACTAATTTGAGTGTGATTCGTGCTAGTGCCTGAATCATTTCAGGTGGCAGATTGGACCATGTCATGTACAATATACATGATATTCTTTCATTAATTCCTTCACATATGCCTCCTAAACCTATTCTCAAGGAAGAAGGTAAGCAATTTGAGCTTGACATCTGGAGCCCATTAGACAAGTAACCTCTGTGTGATTATTCTGTTGGAGTTGGCACAGTTGTTTGCTGACCTTACTGTTGCCTCAACCATTAAAATGGATGTTGTATAAGCTCTGCCTCTGCTTTTTCAGAATTGTCAACAGAATCTATTCATCTAATAGGAAGTGAAGTAGCAGATCTAAGAACAGTGAGCAAATCAGATAAATGAGGTCTTTTAGAAGGGAAGTTGTTCCAACACTTCTGCATCAAAGACTTCAAAACAACGGGGCACTCAGTCGGCTGGAGTCGGCTGGAGTCGGCTGGAGACCACAGGCGACACATCAAACACTTTGTAAACGGAGGATGGGCCAAACATACAAAACAAATAAGCTAATAAAGATATTTCAATATATAAGGGCATGAGCAACTCAATCAGTCGTAACAAAGAACAATGGAGGTGAAACGAAAATCTATGCTCTGCTAAAACAGAAGGGGATTTAAGACTCTGGCGATGTAAGGTGAAACGAGGGAATGCAGCCTTTTATGCTCTGCTAAAATCGCAACAAAGGGGATTTGAGAAATACCAGAAGTTGACAAAACGAGGGCAAAAGCAACAGCGACGGCGGATCGGCGACCATGGCGTTGGCGGATGCTGCCCTGTCTTCCCTGCTGGTCAGATGCCAGAAATGAATATATTAGGGCAACAATGAAAGGGAGAAAAGGAAGGCATCAGAGAGCAAGAGAGAAAGGGAGAAAGAGAGAAAGGGAAATGCCAACAAAACCTGCGAGCGACGGTGATTAGGGCACTGATTTGGAAGAAGACGAGGGCATCAGAGAGCAAGAGAGAAAGGGGGAAAGATCACCGGCGACGGCGGAGTGGCGACGGTGGGAGCAGCCTCTGGTGCGACATTGAGAAGGTGGCAGGGTCGAGCGAGGAAGAGCTGCGGGCGGATGGAGGAAATAAAGGGGAAGGGTGTCGAGCGGGGGAAGGTGTCGAGCGCGGGGGAGAGGGCGTCGAGCAGGTGGAATTCCACCCGCTCCCATTTTACGTTAAACGGGGTGAATTTCACCCCGTTTGATGACATTTTAGTCGGGCGGGTAAAAATTCACCCGTCCGTACCATTTTTTCGAAAAAATGCCATTTCAACCAGGCAATCAAACGCCCCTTAAAGGTTGGACAGGAATAAGAGAGAAATGGAAACAAAAAACAAAGGAAAACTCTAGATTTTCATGCAAATTTCAAGTATTTTTGAATGATTTTCAATTTTTAAAAATAAGTTTTGACTAAGTGAAATACACCATTAGCCCTACAAATACCCCTTTGGAGTGTGGGTAGGGCTAATGCCCACCAGGCCAAAACCACCTTAGCTGAGAAAAGGGTCTGCACATCATGCAAGCACTATCTCAATGTGCCAGGTGCTGGCGCATCAGCACGCAATAGTGCATGATGTGGGACTGCGCGCTCACGCTTGACGCACGATTGCGCATGCCAGCACGCTGGCGCGGCACTGCTGCACCGAGTTCTCATAAAGGGGGGTGAAATGTCCCTCCTATTGTCTCGTATAGACCAATAAGGGGTGAATTTACCCTCGCTAGCCTCCAAGGGGTCTGTTTATAAAATAAAATAAAAAAAACATGAAAATCATATTTTTAAATGTATATTTATAAGGGATAAAAATGGCTTTTCTTTCTTTTTTTACAAATGGGGCCGATTTCATTTTGAGTGGCTTCAAGCTCATTTTAAATTCAAATTGGGTTCAATTGGTCGCCGATGCATTCTAGTGAATGATTTAAGCTCAAAAATACATCTTGATAAAACAAAGGGAATATCTGTGCATGCGCACGTAGCGCCCAATAACATCAAATTTTCTTGTTTTGATCTCGGCTTTGGATTTTGAGTTTGAAATTTTTGATTTGGATATAAACTTAGGTTTTGGATCTAATTTGCATCCAAGAGTTGAGTTTGAATCTTGTGACTAAAGTTGGGTTTTGAATTTTAATTTTGTGCTTGGGTTCAGAAATATGTTTAAAAATTTATTTTGGATCGAATAGTCGTGAATTTGTTTTAGGTTTAGGATTGGGCTTAAGGTCTAAAAATTTAAATCGAAATAACTGAGAATTTCTTTTGGGTGAAAATAAGTTAGTCTTTTTGAAAAAAAAATTGGTGATAACACCAATACAATGAGAGTTTTGAAGAAAAATGACTTTATGGCGTCATGATATGTTTCATGCATGAGGAGGATGAGAATCAATTTCATCATTTTTTACATTAAGAAATTGACAACCTGTAAGATGAGGTGGACTGACAAGTGGTCATTTTCTAACGTGAACCATCAATAGTTTGACATTCATAATTTAGTGTAATTTGAGCAAGATTGACTTGGCAAAGGGAGAAAAAAGAGTTGACTTGGAGAACAACTGGGCATTTTCTAATATGAACCATCAATGGTTCAACATTCAGAATTTATGTATTTTTAGCACGGAAAAATTGGGGCTTCATCTCTTTCTTGGGTGGTAAGATGAGCTTCCGGGACGCCCCAAAAGTAACGATGAATGTGTTACCATGCAAATTGAGCTTTAATAATGCATATGCTTCCCTAAGAAGAAATGTGTTGAAGGACTATTTTAAATCTATGAGACAATGATTTGGTTATCTATCTTATCAATAGCATAACCAATAAATGTACCTGATAACCATTTTAACATTTTCATCTCTCATCCATCTCAAAATCTTAAGGGTGGCCAGAAAAGTATCAACCAGATGTGTGAAAAAAAGGGAGAATAAGTGAAGAATCATTCATGTCAACATTGCAAAAAATTTCATCCCCAAGAGGTTGCTTGATGGGGATACAACTGGCTGATCAATCAATCTGAAGAACAAAAAAAAAAAAAACGAAAAGGCATAGGCAACAAAAGAGAACAAAAAAACCTAAGAACAAACCAGTTGAAACAAGAACAAACAATGCAACATCAAACCGACCATGGTCGATGCATGACAGAAAATGAGAGTATGATCCATACTAATTAACCCACCAGGTTTGATGAAAATCAAACCAGGACAATGGTCAATGGCCAAAGAAAGATGGCGGTAGGTTGGTCTACGATCTAGACGAACCAGGCTCGAGTGCAATATCCTGAATCTTTTCAAGAGCCATCCAAGCTGACAGTGTTGCACCAAACGCAGTAACAGGCAATGTTCGCATCTTTCCTTGCAAGAATATTCAGCAAGCTGTCAAAACTATTTTTCTCAAACCTCATCCGAAATAGAAATGAAAATATTTTATATCTGTATTACTGTGGTTCATGAATTCATCCGCAACATTTTTACTCATATGGAAAAACCCATCCAATGGCTACTTTAGCTATTAAAGTACTTATACACCCAGAAACAAAAGTGTGCTGAAGATAATGAACGGCACCAAAGAGCCGGTTCCAAAAGAGCTGGACGATCACACCAAAGAGCAGGGTGCTGGTTCAGATTTTTGCAAGCCTCTTGCGACGACCATTGTTGGAACAAGTCAAGGTATCCCTTTTGGTGCGCTAGGAGTGTCCTAGCTGCTATACTCTTTTATGCTTGGCAGAAGTCACCGGTCTTGAATAGTGATGTTCATTTGTCTCTCCGGAAGCAAGGCCAGGGCAGCTGCCAATTTAGCCAGGGCATCAGCCTGTGAGTTCTTTCCTCGGGAAATCGATCAAACTCTTCTTGTGTATTTTGAGCTTCGTAACTGCGGCGAACACCAATTCTTCTTTCCTTACATCATAGATTCTTGTTGAAGTGACCACTGTCACAAAAAACGTGTCTTATTGGAAAAAAAATGCGTATAATACGACAAAACATAGTTAGCTGTATAATACCCATACAAAACGCGTCTTTTTTAAAAAAACGTCAAAAATTAAAAAACATGAAAAAAACACATATTATACCTATTTTTTTTGTTTTTTTCATATATTTTATGATTTTTTATTTTTTATAATATTTAGGATTTTATTAAATGTTTTAAACATTTTCAAAATTTACCAAGATTTTCCTGCTTTATTTTCGAGTTATACAACTTTGTCATATATTATACATGTTTTTTTCCTCACTCTATAGTAGCCGTACATGTTTTTTGTGACAATGCGTTGAACATTTCAAAGCAAAGAGGAGAGGTTGGTTGATAATTGCCATGGGCCAGGGCCGAGCGCTAGCTTAATGAAGCAGAGTCGGCAGATCCTCGAGCACAAGCACTTTTATTGGGCACCTAACGAGCCAAAGAGTGGCTCCCAGCGTACTTCAATGTTGTCTACTACAATCTCTTATTATTGACCTAACAATTAACCTGCTTTGGAAGGTGATATACGAAAATCACATTTTCAAAATAATTTGTGCTTATATTTGAAAATTGTGAACTTAAGTATGAGGAATAGAAAGGGTTGCATTGTGAATGTCAAAGCAACCATATATTCCATCCTTGTGTATGAGTCGAGCCAACACGGGCTTGACTTGAACTCAAGTTGAACTGAGTTCGAGTCGAGAAATGAAATCATTTAAGAAATCATTCATGATTTGACTTGTTGAACTCAATTAAGCTCAAGAGTCATGATGATAATTTATATATAACATGCTTCATAGCAGTTTCACAAAGGAAAGATAGTTCAAATGGGTTTTCCATCTCGATTCAAGCTTAATTGAGCCGACTTCAAGCTTCTTAAGCTTGAGCTGAATCGAACACTAACTAGTGAACTCAAGTTTGAGTCGAACTTGAAGTACTATGGCTTGCCCCAAATTAATGAGAAGAACCTCTGATCTGATAAACCTTTATAGGTGGAAGATGTTAGGAACAACACACAAAACTCTCTTTTCGCACTCTCAAGAGGAGGATAGAAGCAACAAAGAAGAAGACAAAGATTTACGTGGTTCGGAGCAATAATCTTCTACGTCCACGGTCGCACAGATCTTTCACTATTCACTCTCAGATGAACACAAACACTATAAGGGAGAAGACCAAAAAAGATACTGCGGCCCCCCTCACAACATAAGAATTAGGACAAACCCGCATTTATACAAAATGACATAAATGCCTTTACATAAGAAAATATTCTATATGCGGTATTGCATATGAGTGTTTAGTATGGATCAAGTTCCATACACCAACAAAAGATTCTTTTCTATACCTATAAAAGCGACATTTTCATCGTAACTGCCAAACAAAATCTTTCGTGGACCTTACAAACAAAAACATGTTAGCTGATTCTTTTTCTTTTTTTTTTTCAAGTTACATTTGTATTCAATTAGCTGGTGTTTTTTGTTTTAGAATTGCTAAGTTAGAGAAAGCATAGTTTTTATGGAAACTGTGGCCTTTACAAAAAAAATTTGCACAATGTGATCCCTAATTTTAAAAATATAGGCAAAAGATAGGCCCACAAGAAGAAAAGTCGCTTATTTCTCCGTCCGCTGAAACTTCCAAGTCTTACATTATTTAGAAAACGGTCGAAATTATGAATGGCATGTTAAATAAGAATCGCTAGGTCAGAATGAAAGATAAGTCGACAGTCATAGAAACATTATTTAAAGCTTTTCTTTTCAAAGTTTTACCTATATACTCAGGATTGCCTTGTTTTGGAACCAATAAAATTAACTTCTGAATCAAATGACCTGTCGAATCACGAGTCAAGAATGAATGAGTCGAATCTCGACAAAAGATGCAATGCAGAAGAATGTTATTTTCTACGGTCAAGTCACTCTTGTTTACTTCAGAATTATTGGCTCTTGAATCACCTCCTTGGTTGGTGCTCTTTCTATATCGAGGGAACGACGGCTTTCAAAGTAGATTAATGAAAGGGAGAGACTTTTGGAAATAAAGAGACCAAAGAGAGGGCTCCATGTCTCTTGGTTTTCTCTGGCAATCATGGAAATGGAAAAACATATGCAATGGAAAAATTTTAAGACTTGGACAAGACTTATTTTTCATTAGAAGAAGCACAACAGATCTTCGGCACACTCCCTTGGTACCCCAAGACCACTAGTTTTTTAAGACCCCAATACCATCCACTTATCGCTGATAACTTCTCTCGTGATGGGCCATTATCGCCATAACCTCCCACACACAACTTGCTTTGCCATCACACTACATGGCTTTAAATAAAACAAAGACTGCCAGACAAGGTGGCACTCACTACAGAATCACATTAAATACGAACCAGTACTAACGAATTTACCCACATGCAAAACTGGCTTTAACTGTGTTCCCCTCGATCCCTTTCAGCTGGATCAGAGGGAGAGGAGCAGGCAAAGCAGCGGAAGAACCTCCTGATTCCACCCACTTCGTTCTTCTTCGACGCCAGGATCTTCAGCGTCAGGATATTTACGAGTCGGTCAATTTCTTCTTGTAGCTTCTTTAGCCGCCTGGAGTACTTCTTTTGCTTGAGGAAGTTCCAGCGGGAAACATGGGCACACTTGCTTATGAGCTCTTCGCCCTTCCTTAGCTCGCAGACCAAAGCTTCATCCTTCAATTCGGCCGGCGAAAGTTTTTCCAGAATGGGCTTCAAATTTGCCAAGTATCGCTCAAACCGCTGGCACTGCTCTCTTAACCTGCCGGGTTGAGTAGCGACGTCTCTGACCATTTCCCACAACCGTTCTAAGATAGCGCCAGCACCTATCTCAGCCGTAACTGCCTCAATCAATACCATGTTCTTCGTCTGTTCCGAATCGCTGGCAGGTTTGCGGAAACACACCTAAATGGATGCTCCTGAAAAACAAACAATATTGATCAGCACATGAACTGCCCTCTACTTCCTTTTTAGCTTGAAGATATTGAACCAAAGGTCTAGTTTTGAAGTATGTGGTCTCGAACGTAAGTGAAGACATTGCAGGAGTTTATTCGATCCCTGAAACATGTTTGGTATGTCAAAATTGGCCGAATTCAGCCTCTGTCTTTGAGAGAGAGAGAGCACTTAAAACGAGTGGGGAGCCAGATTCAGGGAAGGCAGTTTCATTGCCGTAGAGCTGCCCGTTCAATTTCCGCCTCCGCCCCTCGGTTCGATTCCAACCAATGGAATTATCAAAATCGAACCATGCACCGACGGTCTCGCATGAGGGCGTCCCCAAAACACCATTTACAAAAACAAGTAAATGAGACCAGAAGAAGTGTAATTACTCGACTCCCTTTGTCTTCTTAACGTGGCGGCATCTCTCGAGGAAGAATGAAATGAAGCAGTTCCCTGGTTGGCCAGAAAAGGAGCGAAGCAAACTTTATAGGTCGGGATTTATATGCGAACAAAGAAATTTCATTGTGGACGCAAGTCGTGTGCGGGGAAGGTAGAGGGCGCTTTCCTGGAATTTTTTTGGCAGCAGCAACGTGAACAACCCGAACGACCAATGTGGAGGTCGGGGTCCGCCCTACTCGTCTGGGCCCCTGTGCCAGCTTCTCACGTGTCTTCTCGATGGTTGCAGCTCCCCCGTGTCATTGACTGCAAACTGTTCTTCTGCGCTTCTGCTCTTTATTATTGATAAACAAACCATAATGACTAACATATTTTTGATAAGTTCTACAAGATTCCTCACAATTTTAAATATAAAATTAAATTTTTGTGGTGTTACAATCTAACTTCTTTACACCATATTTGGATGAAGTAAGAAATGAATGGAAAGGGAAGCTTCAATTGTGTTTGGATAACTAATTAAATGAAAAAAAATGAAAATTTGTGTTTGGAAGCAAAGGAAAAGAAAGAGGAGGGACAAAAAGGGAAAAAAACTTAGTATATTTTCAATCTCTTTTGAAATGAAGAGATTAGAAAGGAAAAAAAAAAGTTGTTTGTTTTTCTTACCGTTTGGCCCTGGTGCTCGCTCCTTACATTTTGTTACAACTTGGAGGGTATACAAGCTAGCAAACTGTCTTATTTCTCTATTGTATTGTAGGTAACTAAGGCAGTGCCTCGTCTACCTCTCTAAGGGAAGGCTGCCTCGCCTTTATATGTCTGTGAGTGCCTTGTTCTTTGCACTAGAGACGCAGCAGGCTGCCTCGCCCAAGTCTATCATAGGGAGGGCTCGATGGCCCCCCTTTCCATTAGAGATGTCAACAAATCGGATTCGGATCAGATATACATTTTATCATATCCGATTTTTTAGATATTCATATGTTTGGATTCAGATTAGGATTCGAATTTGGATGAAAAAAAAGTTTATACCATATCTGAATGCAACTTTAAAATCTACATTCAAATCCGATTTTTTTGTTATACTGAATCTGATCTAAATCTGAATTTTAAGTTATATCCAAATCCGATCGAAATCCAATTTTAAAGTTATACCTGAATCTGATCTGAATCTGAATTCTAAGTTATATATGAATCCGAACCGAAACCAACTTTTAAATTATATCCGAATCTACGTTTTAAAGTTGTGACCTATGAATGGTTGAACAAAAGGTTTAATCAAATGCACCAACTTAAAGTCATGACATAAGAAGAATATAAATTGTATATGAATATATAATTTGATTAAGAGATAATGGCTTTCATAAAGTTGCATATAATAATAACCAAATAGTTACCATATACACCATTTAACTTAAAGTATTTAAAATTATATCACATAAAATTAATTAATTAATAATTCGTATTGTATTTAATTAAACATTTTTGTGTAAACAAGCAAAACTATTATAGTTAAGACATCAGCTAAACAGGATATCTTAAATAATGTATTTATTTAATTAAAAATAAAAAAAACTTGTATCAAGAAATTTCAATAAAATGAGTTTTTTTTTAAATATGAAAATTGATCACAAATAAATATATTTAATATGAAACAACAGTTGAACTCATAAAAGGGTTTTATTTATCAAATTATCAATTATTTATTTAATCAATCAAGTAAATTATTTTGTATAATCATATAATATGTCAAAAAATCTTAGGTATTTGATACATAACACATAATTCACAAATTCAAAAATAAAAACCAGCAAACATGAAAACTGACATTGCTATCTTGGTCTTCGACATGAAAGCTAACTACCTTTTTAAAGGAGAAATATGTCCAGAGCGTCGTACGTCCTCATATTCTACCTTCACAAAAGACGATAGAACATATGATAAATGATTGCTTTATAATATTAGTGTAGTACGTCCTCATATTATATATATATGTAAAATGGAAAGCTACATGACCATTATGATGGTTAAAACCGCTATATGATAACGATTGCTTTGTAATGGTTGTATGTATATGTAAAATGGAAAGCTCATAGATTTTAAGTTAAGTATTATCGTTAAATAAGGTTGTGCATGATGATAAGAAAATTGAAACCATGAATATACATTTTTTTCATTATTCAAAGCCATCAAACACAAAAAGTTGTTTTTTTCTTTCTAATTTGAAACAATGCTAGAAAATAAATATTGCAAAGAACCCGTGTCATAAAATTTCTTGGTGGATACTATGGAGTATTTGAGTTTGTTATATTTTTTATTAAAAATAAAAGGGTTAAGATAAGTATAACATAATTTTTTTAAAAAAGAGACATGTGGCACTCTTGAATCAAGTGATCAATAATGTGCTTGGCTTCAATTAGCTTTCACCTCTGCAAGGTGAAAATGACTCCTCTGGTAGGCATAAAAGATTTTTGTAAAATTTATTTAGTTATTTAATTTGTCATGGCGGACGCCCTTCATGAAAAAGATCTTATAATCCCCGGGAACAAGCTTTAAGTCTTTATATTTCTCAGGGGAGCCTAATTTTATGGACAAGTGTGGAGGAAAGTATTTGTTGTTAACTTTTGTTAAAAAGTTTGGTTGTTGTGTACATTTCACAGAATTTCGGCTAAGGGGACGGAGCACCGTAGTTCGTCGTAAACTCATATCTATCGAGCAGAGAATTGCCCAAAGTCTGAAGGCAAAGTATTTCAGTATTCTAGCTAGGGGTGGAGTCAAAATTTTTTTTATGAGAGAGACCGAATTAAAGTTTTAAAATTTTGCGTCAATAACAAAGACATCCTTAACTTTCTTTCACACATAGATTAGATGGCCACCCCTGTGATCCCCAATGAAAAACATTACATAATTAACGAATATGCAAACCTACCTTTGTAGATGAACACTGAAAATGTCCTTAACCTAATTCCTAAACAAAGAACACTGTTTTTTTTCTCTCTCTCTACTATTTTGACTATCTCTCGATTGATTGTATGACATTCCTATTCCACCTTGTTTCCTTGAGTGGTATGACCCCTCTCAACAGCCACGGTGTTCATGTGAAGATAGTGTTTAACCAGCATGTTACTGTCTCCGACATCAAGATAATAGCACCACAAAAGATCCCAGACACAGATGGTATCAATATAGGTGCCTCTTGCTATGTAAATATCCATGTTTGCATCATAAAGACAGATGTTTATAAATTAGTCACTTGATCATGTGGGGCTTCTTCTTTTCTTTTTCTTTATCATTAACAATTTGGGGCTAAGCCGATCTTGGCTACCAGATTATGCCCAATTGATACGCCTTGATTAATTATACATCGGACCATTGACATCCTTGGACTTGAACATCTCGTAATTAAACTCCCCAAAGAGATGAATAGAGCTGTTATGATCCAAAACCATGTAGATTAATCTTGCTTCAAATATAACAAGAGATGGGTTGGGTGGTTCATATACATGATGCTGCTGGCTTGTTGTGGGTGACGACTGCATTGCCATGTTGGGTGGTTCAAAATTCATCAATATATCCAGAATCTCATGCGAACCAGGTCACGGCGTCAGGTTTGTTTGCAGAGGCAGACTAAGCCTTCAGTCGAACACAGAGAGCAAGAGTACCTGCATCACTTAAAGACAAAGAAACCCCCGAGCGAGCTCAACGAAAGCAAGAACCTCGTGTGTCGCCGAGTTCAGCTGCTGAGCAGTGGCTTCCGACAACGTCGGCCGAATATGCCACAAAGATGACCAGCGGAAGCAGATGGAGATCGAACAGGAAAGGGAACAGGAGAAAAGGGCGCGAGAGTAAGAGATATCTTATTGATGCGAGCAGAACAATCGTCAATAAAATTTCATCATCAACGCCGAGGTGGACACGTCTGTAAAGGTAGCTATAACCACGACCTGAAAACACTGTCAGTAAAACACGTCTCATAACAATCCTGACACAGGTAAATAACGTCAATGACCCATACATACACTGACAGTGAAGAAAGAAACAATAGTAATAACCAGATAAATACTGACGGTGTGGATGGCCATCAGTCAAACAAAAAATCCTTATTGACATCCCCAACATACTTCAGTATGACTATGCCTATGCGTAGAAAGAAAAGGTCCGACTAAATATCAGTGATAATCAACTTAGCACTGACGAATCCATCAGCCGTCAGTACACGTGCAGTCTTTGTCACGTCTCCTTACGAAAGTCAGTAAAAACCAGCTTTTCTGTCATCAATGAAATCGAACTTTGACTAATGGCTCGCCTGCTGCCCGTCAGTAAAAGTTGGATTTTTTGTGCAGTAACCTGTCTTTATCTCAAAAGTAAGACGTCTATTTAATGACTTTAAAAGTTAAGCAGTAATCCGTTATTTACTCAAACATCAAACACCTTTTACAATTTTTTTTCTTTTTGCAATTCCCTAATATTGGAATTGTATAACAAGTTACAAAAATCAATGTCTACATAGTGTTTCACATATTAAATCCCAATAGCTAAATTTATTTGAGGTAGTATTTCATGTTCACGGATTTCAGATCCGATGGTTCATTAAAAAGTGTATTAAACTGGTGAACTTTGTAGCGTGGATGTTAAATGCACATTACATATAAAAAAAACGAAGGTTTGAGGCCGGATTAAGGGGATGTCGACTTTAAACTAAGATATCTACTAGTGAGCAACGTGCGATTAAACTAAGATATCGAGAAAATCAAATCCAAACAAAATTCTCAAGACAATCAACCCATGGAGCATATCTATTCGTCTAATTGTAGGCTGATTACTGATTAGATTAGCCAAATCCGATTACTCATCACAAATTCATAATATTTTCTGAACTTCTACCGATAAATCTGTACTGAAACGGAACGAAAAAAACAAAATCCCCAGAACGATAAAGATCAATCCAGCGCCTACAAAACCACAAGAATGACAGACTAATCAGATATGCCAAGGATAAATTCACGTCAAAAGATAAAATCAACATACTACTGAATACGCGATGACAGAACAAACAAAACCTGGAACTGATAAAGTTTCTGTAGGACTGCACATGCAAGATTTGGACATCTTACCTGCAAGTGATCAGACAGAAATGATCGAAAAAATCAACCCGAACGAGAAATTATTGCATTTCTTTTATCGTTACACCCACAATCTAGATATCTACTAGCGATCAACGTGCGATTAAACCAAGTTGTCGAGAAAAGCAAATCCAAACAAAATTCTCTAGAAAATCAGCCTGCGAAGCATAACTATTCGTCTCATTGAAGGCTGATTTAATTAGCCCAATCCGATCGCTCATATACAAGCCTATAATATTTTCTGAACTTGTACCGATGGATATGTATTGAAACGGAACAGAGAAACAAAATCACCATAACGGTAAAGATCAATCCATCGGACAGAATCACGTGGAAAGATAAAATCAACCCACTGCCGCTCGAAGTTACGGAGTTCATAGTTTGAATGACAAGTACATAGAGTTTTTTGTGTAAACATTTTTTTGTTAAAAAAAATATTAATTGGGGATGATGTACTTGGGGCGATAACGCCTGATTTGCCATATATATACACTGTTTCGGCGAACAAATTATTAAATACAGTTCCAGTTACCAAGATTGAGAATATTGTGTGCTTTTAAAAGGTGATTTTGAGCTTCTAGCACTATGTGCTCTATACTTCTACTGCTGGTAAACTTTTCCCAACCGACGATTTCATTGAAGACAAGGTTTCAGGACTTGTAGTTCAGAATGGACTTCATGGCACCTTTGTTCCTTGCAGAAAAAGTTGAAAAGCGGATAATCGCAAAGCTTCAAGAAATGTAGTTTCTTTTTAGTCATAAGTGGATCTCATACACCTGTTCTAGTTAATAAAGATATCTTGCTGGAATGAAGTCATGGAAGTTGACGGGGAATCTGTAGAATTCTTCGTTTCTGACATCTCCTTTCTCTCTTTGGAATGGGAGCCACCATGAGAGCCCTCTATCTCTGACAGAAGAAACTGCTTCCAAAGTATTGTCAAGAAGTGTTCCGACTATGAGAGCCACAGTTGGTGAAGAAGTAAATACTGAATTAAGGATGTCATCAAACTGCAGAACATAAGAACCCAACAAAATTTTGCTTTTCAAGCCAAGTTCAACCCTTAATTAACATGCAAATTTCATGTTTAATTGTCAAGAAAACCTCACCCATCCTGCCCCTGTTTTTACAGGACCATGGCCAGCAGAAGCGTAGAGTTGGGTCCTTTTTTGCTTAACTAAGTCAAACGATTGGATAATTGGATAAATCAGAGCAATTTCTTGTAAATTACTCTTGTATTACCCAAGAAATTTCTTTTGTAAATTGATTTTCCACTCACATTTGGTAACTGATTACATCCTTGATTAGGCTGAAGTAAATTTACTGCAAGTTCTGTCAGTGAGATTTATTGTAGTTCGAAACAAGCTCGGCTTGATTGCAGTTCTAGACTCACAGTGCAACTCGAACACATCTCAACTTTTGATCACACACTTTTCTCCTGTGCTGTGTATTTTTCAGCAACATCTAGTACAAAGGCGTGCGGAATCGACTGAACTGTGTCGCAGGAGAGGGTGTAAAAGACACCCCTCTCAAGACCCACGTTGAAATGGGGCACCCGATGACAGACAGGTGGTAATCAAATAAGTACTATTTTGGCTGCAACAGGGCACAAATTTTGCATGTAAATGGTGTTACATATTGGTAGAAGTTATGCTTAGGCTGGATTGAGACACAGATGTGTAAAACAGAGTTGGGTCCTTTTTTTGCTTACTAAAGTCAAACGGCTGGATAATTGGATAAATCAGAGCAATTTATTGTAAATTAATCTTGTATTACCCAAGAAATTTCTTTTGTAAATTGATTTTCCACTCTCATTTGATAACTGATTACATCCTTGATTAGGCTGCAGTAAATTTACTACAAGTCCTGTCGGTGAGATCTTCCAAGTTGCCCAGTTTCTTTCACTAGATCTATTTCTCCAACTATATCCAATAAAATCTGAATTGAACTGCTTCTATCAAACACTTCGGTCAAGTATCGTGTCAAAGGATTGAGGTCTGATTTAGCTTGCCTCAATCATGAATGTTAGCCATATGTATCATCATGACCAGAAGTGGAACTATTTTTCCTTGAAAAAGGAATGAAACGAAAAAGATTCACCAAGCTCCTTATATGAAGACTGGACTCTTGTCAGACCATTCTCGGAAACAGGGTAACATTTTTCCTTAATGCACACTCCCTCCACGATTCTCACAAAGAAGTGCGTAACTCTTATAAGCCAAAAAAAGATTCTATGCAGTGACTTATCTGAGAACAAGCTCATCAATTAGCAGTAGCGCAACTAATAAACATGAAACAAGAAAACTCTCAATCCGAAAGTGATTTGCAAAGTGGATGACATACAGTACAAAGTACTTGTTCATGACTTTCCATCACCCTTTTGTTACCTACACTGCATCTTGTGGTTCATTTCAAACTGGTTTTGTCCACTCATGACCGACAGGACAATGTAGCAAAAGCTCAAAGGGCTAAGCTTTTTTGTTAAGCAGGCAGAAGAGGATTAAGTACATGACCAACAAATAGCAGAACCCCTGTTAGTTCTTCTCGTATTAGAAACAAAAATGGATGATCAGCAACGAAGTCTACAGGTGGTCGTGGGGCAGACCGAGTGCTTACCACAGCACCAGTTGCCGAAGCAGCTTCAGTTCCTTCTTCATTAACCTCAATAAAGGATTTGTGGAATACGCCGGATACAAACAATTTATTTCCCAAAGGCAAATCAACCATCTCAGTAAGTTCAGCTTGCTCAGAGAAGGGCAAAAACAGCCCCATCTGCTTGAGAACCTCAGAAGCTTCAAAATCATGAGAAATTTTGAACTTAGGAATCATGAACTGACCAACACTAACTTGGTTTGAAGGAAGATGCCTATTTATGAAATCCAGCTCTGAACCAATTTTTTCTACCAGATTATGCAGCCCATTTCTCTCATCAGGAAGGAAAAAATACATGGAGAAAAGCCTCTTATCCTCGCCTTGTCCATAAGGCAACTTGAGTACTTTGAAACCAGGAAAAGCAGCAATAAACTGCTCCTTCGAGCTAGTCATAAACATGACTTGTACAGATTCCCCGCTCAGAGGATAGAAAGAGCCTTCTTCGGTAACAGATGCATCAAACTCGTCTTTCCAAGCGCCCTTAAAGTAAAGTGCACTGGCAAGGATAAGCCTAGTAGAATTGTCAACCGAGCCAGACGGAAGAAGTTCTTTAATAAGTCCATTAGTCTGGCCTTCCGCCCATAAGTTCACTTCATTTTTTACTTCAGTTGGCTGCATGTATACAAGCATAAAGTTACATGATAAGAATTCCATCAACTAAATTGGCTTTGTCACCAAACTTCAGGACAAGGAAATTTTCATTTCTACAGAGTGCCAATAGAACATCATGAGTAAATAACCAACGATTGATTTTCACAGTGATAAATTTGGAGAAATATGGTGCGCTATTTCCTCAGACAATCAACAGTTTATTACTATTTTTCACTATGGTGCGATAAATGGTTTAGCCACTAATCACTATTATTCAGGTTCTAGAAAGTGTCTTCAATAAGAAAACTAAAACTAAGGCATGCATGCAGTACTGGATATTCAAAAGATCCAGTCACTCATCCTTTCCAGCATTCTATTAGTCATTCCCCAAAATGCTCTTGGCTCACTCAAGGTTATGTTCCAGCGGATACTTCCACGAATGACAGGGTCCATACTCTAGCTTATGGAGAAATACGAAGACCTGAAGTTCACGCTTAGAAAGTGGCTCACCTTCGTCTGAAAATCGACGGCCTTGGCTTCTGCTTCATAGACGTCCTTCACGATCTCCGCGAAGGCCGGCTTCAACGGCATGGATTCGTCGACCCAGATGCCGTTTGCAGAGTATAGCGTCGGACCTCCAAGAGTGCTCCCGTCGGCGAGAATCAGGGAAACGATCTTGGCAGAGAGCGAGTTGAGCTCCTCGTTGGTTGTCGCCCTCAGGAACGACAGTATCTGATCATTAGTCCGTCCTGTCGATCCAGCGGCCACCATGGAAAGGGCGATGTGGACGGTGAGGGGGGAGAAGACGAAGTTGACTTCCCTCGCTTCGCTGATGGCAATGTGGCTCGCCAGGAGCAAGCTTGACTCTGTCTGCCTTTGGATTGAGTCGCGGAGATCCATCGGCCCCTCTTCCTGCCGTCTCTTCTTCTTCTCTGCAGTGAGGAAGAATCGCAGAAAACCAAGAGGATGAGAGGAGCTGGAAGAGGAACTTCCAACAGATGGGAACAGCTTGAGGCTGCTTACAAAATCATTGAATGTGGTGTGGATTTAAACTCTCATTTCCGGTATATATGCAAGATACCAAACTGAGGAAGCCAAAGATGTCAACTTCAGGGTTCCCTCCCACCTTATCTCAACTTCAGCGGCCACCATGGAAAGTTTATTGATCCATATGCATCACGTGTTGGATAAGGATTGTCGTAAATGGTTGAGGTTTTCATGTTCTCAGAGTCACTCAGTATAGATTTGAATTGGCATACATCCAAGAGATCATCATGTGGACGAGTTTCTATGAATTTATGAGTTTACGCCAAAAGAAAAAGAAGATTGTTTTAGTGGAGTTGTTGAAATCCTCGGTCATCTTGAGCTCTGTCCAATTATTTCCAGTAAGACCATAGCCTCAATCGGATCCTCAGGCTGCCAGGTGAAATCCACTGCTGAAGCAAACGGCAAATTTCACAACTGCAGATTTGGGATCCGCGTTGCATTATTTTCAGGCACCGCTTCTTTTCAATCTTTGATACACCGAGCCAAGGACGTGTGGCCAAAGTCGATCCCTTTTCTTGACTTGAATGGCAACTCAGATCTAAACATTAGGTATTAGATCTGTTCTTACAAATTTTAGAGACATGAAACTATGTTGCAACTGTTTACTTTAATTCTTAAAATTTTAAGCTACCTTTGGAAGGCAGTAACAATTTATCCGTGTATTGTCTTCAAAATTATGCATTTAGATATTTTGTTATGTTTGACATGCATTCATATAGTTTGCCTTCACTTTGCATCATGCATTCAATTTCGAACCATGCACTTAAAATTAGGTCCATCTGAGAACCACGTTTGGTTAAACAATTGCATGCATGCAACAATAGCCCTTGCTATATTTGACCCGACTTTGATAAGGATACACGTTTCCAAAAACATAGTTTAAATTGCACATTTTCAAAATTGAACCTGTTCTCAAATTTATTTTTCCAAAACATTAGGTCCAAACATGATTGATGTCTAAACCTTGGATTTGACGTATCAAAATCTTGTTAGGCTCATACGATGCCTCGTCTCAGACCTGACATCGAGTCCATTATCGCAAGCCTAACTTGACCCATGCTCGAACCAACTTAAAATCACAGCCATAGCCAGGTTTATTTATTCAAGTTATAGCTTGAACCAAGATAAGTTGTGTGAACCTAGAGTAGATCAAACCAATGATGGTGTGGTGGAAAAAACTACAAATGTCGAGATAGACAAAGCAAGCATACACAACAACACTTGAATTCAGCCATTCAGCAAAAGAGCAGTAATGATTATTCAAATTTTGGTTTTAGTTAAAGGAAAAGCAGTAGGAGTAGGAAGCAGTATAGAATGCAACATGTTTGTCTGTTCAAGCAGCTCAGAATAATGTCTACTTGTATCAAGAAGGAGTCCATCCGGAGAGGGTGTTCGTTCAACATGACATTACGTTTCTGAACTTTTGTTTAACTCAAGCAAGCCCTTCCAAATGACAAGCCTTGAGACAAAATCTCCCAAAAAATACTCTAATGCCGCCAAACATAAGTCTGAATTCATTAGTGTTCGGCAAACAAATTCTTCTGCAAATATAGAAAATAGCGCTCGGTTCGCTTTAAGTTTCAGACGACATTTCCATGCATGCCAGGGTCGTTTCTGTAGCTTATAGAGAAATAAGAGGACTTGAACCTCAGGCTCCCAACGTGGCTTACCTTCATCCGAAAATCGATGGTCTTGGCCTCTGCTCCATAGACGCCCTTCACGATCTCCGCAAAGGCCGGCTTCAACCGCATGGAATCGTCGACCTAGACGCCGCTTGCCGACGAGAGCGCCGGACCTCCAACCCTGCTTCCGTCGTCGAGAATCAAGGAAACGATGCGGGCGGAGAACGAGTTGAGCTCCGTCCTTTTGATCCAGCGGCCACCATGGAAAGGAAGAGGTGGAGGGTGAGAGGGGAGAAGACGAGGTTGACTTGCCTCGCCTGGCTCAGGGCGATGCGACTTGCCAGAAGCAAGCTCCACTCGTCCTGTTTCTGGATCGAGTTGGGCTCCTCTTCCTCTTCTTCTCCTTATCAGCAGCTACGAAGAATTGCACAGAACGCGGGACTTCCATCTTATAGTGCCCGGCGGTCCATCCAACGTGACGCGTTATGATTCTGCGAGAAGGAGATGCAAACTCAGTTAGATTTATTAATCGTCGCGACGCGTTTGCACTAACCCGTTTTGCTTGGTTGCCAAGTTAATGCTGATACTGTATCTCAATCAAGCTCTCCTTTTCTTGTCAAAATGTATTTTCTGGCACAGCTTCTTTCGAATTTTTCACACGCCAAAGGCTTTTCTAACAATTGCTGAAGAAGGGCTTATTGCCTAGAGCTGAAGACCTGCATCTAATCCTTCATTTCACTGCTTTGTTACCTGCAGGGCATCTTATTGTTCATTACAAACTGGTTTTCTCCATTAACAGCAGGCATGACTAAGAGACGAGAGGGACGAAGCTTAAGCAACCAGAAGAGGACTGCGTACATGACCAACAAAAAGCCTCCAAGTATGAGAAACAGAGATATGGATGATCAGCTACAAAGCCTACAAGGAGATTCTGACATGACCATGGAACAACTGGTCATTACCATAGCAGCAGCTGCAGTTCCTTCATTGTTGACCTCAATAAAGGATTTATGAACAATTTTGGACACGTAAGGTTCATTGCCCAAGGGCGAATCGACCATCTTCAGTAGTTCAGCTTCTGGGGAAAGAGGCATACTATATAATTTCTGGATATTTAAAAGGTTCAAACAATTATATTTAGAAGGTCTAATAAATAACCTTTGTTTAGCACTCTGGATACTATATATGATTGGAGGATATTCCAATTCCCCGTTAAAATAATAAGTCACAAAAAAAATGCATTTTTTTTTTCAAAAGAGGCACATAGGCGGTAAATACGTGAGCCGTTTAAAACTAAAAAAAAAAGACATTTTTTAAAAAATGCAAAAACGATCTATGATATGAGACTATCAACGCTACTTAAGGTTATATTATAAAAAAAAAAAACACTTTAAAGTCGTATGATACATATAACACAGTCACAAGCATTCAAAAATAATAATATTGAACGGCGAATGACAGCAACATCGAACCGGCTGGTGAATCAAATCGATCCACCACCATTTTCAGTTTTATGAGTCATTTCAATCAGGCTGATTTTGAGTACAATGGTATGGCATACAAATTTTATATTCTTAAAAATGATAAAATAAAAAAAACATTATTAGTATTATAATCTACAAAAACCTCAAAATTAAAGAAAAAATAAAAAAAACATAAAATCTTATTTAAAGGGAAATATTAAAAAAAATAAAAAAAATTAAAATTAAAGAAAAAGTTAAGTTTAAAAATATAATTTTAAAAGTTTTAAAATGTAATCGTACCCTGACACCGGTACTTGGGCAAAACTGGCGTGTCACATAGGTTTATCACAAAAAAAAAAAAACTCATTAATCCTTTAAAAAAAACTTTCAAAGAGTCACATAGGTTTATCACAAAAAAAAAAAAACTCATTAATCCTTTAAAAAAAAAACTTTCAAAGAGTTCATGGCATAAATCCAAAGACTGA
Organism: Nymphaea colorata; assembly: GCF_008831285.2. NCBI lineage: Eukaryota > Viridiplantae > Streptophyta > Magnoliopsida > Nymphaeales > Nymphaeaceae > Nymphaea > Nymphaea colorata. Next base: position 16,909,209 of record NC_045141.1, read on the forward strand.
TTCAAAAGAAAATTTCCAATTTATTTGAGGCATTCAAAAAACACGTAAACAAATACGGATTATAAGACATAAAAATCTAAAACTGGTTGATAACAAAAAGTTAAAGTATGTTTTTCAATTTTTTTAATAAAGTAAGAATAATTTTCAACAAAAAAAATAGCAAAGAACAACTTTTATTTAAGCAAACATACTCATATGTTAAAACATACTCTGAAAAATTAAGAAAATACGGAAAAAAACATGCATGTTCTTACGCTCAAAGGGAAAACTTCAAGCATAACGTGCTCTTCAATTAAAAATGCTCAAAAATAAATGATAAAAAAAAATGTTCTCAAGTTGTAAATAATATAAAAGATTGAACAACTTTTTATTAAAGGTCCATTGTGGTCTAAAGAAAAGCAAAAAAAAAAATCCATATAACATTAAAAAGTAATAAATGAAATTATTATAAAAAACTCATATTATCAACAAATATCCAAACAACACTTTTAAAACCAAAAAACTTTCAAAGAGTTCATGACATCATTGTAAGTGAATATCATGAACTCATTAAAGAAAATCTAAGTCTATTTTGGACGCTGAAAAAAAAAATCAACCATGTGGTATAAAACTTATAAACATTTAAAAGTTTTAACATTACAAAGCCAAAGCATGTTTTTGAGTTCAAAAAAAAAAACTAATAACAATTTTCAACAAAAAATAGAAAAACATTGTACTCCTAAAGAAAACACGCCCACAAATTAAACAAAATACTTAATAACATGAGGAGCACGTTTTTAGGTTCAAAGGGAATAAATCTTCAAGCGTAACATGCTCTCCAATTTGAAATGTTTGAAAAAAAAAAGAGACATTAAATAAAAAAAAAAGACCACATTCTCAAGTTATAAACATGTAAAGATTTGAGCAATTTTTGTTCAAGGTTCATGTGGTTTAAAAAAAATATTTAGCATTAAAAACAAATAAAAATTAAATGAAATCAGTATTGAAAACTCACAAATAGATGTTTATCATAAGAAAAAACTAATAATATTTTTAAAAATAAAAAAAATTCATGATAGAATTATAAATGAACAAGGAATTATTATAAATGAACACAGAATATGATCAAAAGAAAATCAATTAAAAAAAATTCAAATTTGAGGGACTAAAAAAAAGGCAGAAACAATCGGATTGCAAAAGATATATATTAAAATTTGAAAATGTTTGGTAGTAAAAAATGAAATTATGCTTTTGAGTTCAAAAGGTTGAAAAAATAAAGAACAATTTCTATGAGAAAATAAGAAAAACAACTTCTATTCAAGCAAACATGCTCATAAAATAATAAATCCAGAGGAAAATAACAAAAGGAAAATAAAATAAAATACATCCTTAAGTTCAAATGATATAAAACTTCAAGTGTGTCTCATTTAGTTCAAAATGCTCAAAAAAAAAAGGAGGGTAAAACCAAAATTTGTAATAAAGTTCTAAAAGATGTAAAAAGTATCAAAAACATTCATTAAAAATCCATGGTGCCAAAATAAAAGCGAAAAAAATACATATAATATTAAAATAATAATTGAAAAAGTTAAATTGAATGAAATATATAAAACTTACCTTATAATTTTTACTACCAAAATCATAATAATGCTTTTAAAAAAAAACTTTCAAAGAGTTCATGCAGTATTGTAAGTAAACATCCTTTAATTCAAAAAAGAAATTTCAAATTTACTTTAACAAACAAAAAAAAATCTTTGTTTATAAAACATAAAAAAAATCTAAAAAGGTTAGCAACAAAAATACAAATATGTTTTGAGTTCAAAGGACTAAGAACAACTAAAACAATTTCAACACAAAATGATATAGAAGAACTTATGTTCAAGCAAACATTTTAACTGCATAAAAACTCAAAGCTTATCTTTTTAATGTAACAAAACACAAAACCAAAAAAAAAAAAAAAATCAAAATTTGGCTAAGTCTGTTAGAAACTTGAGTGTGTTTTTCTCTACCATGATTTTAAATTAAACAAAACAAAAGCTCTCTTTCCAACTCAAATAATATCCAATCAAACATATTTTCTTGAAATTAAATTTTAAAATGATTATATAGGAAAGTGAATAATGTCTGTGGCAAAAGTATCCTCTTAAGATCAAAAGGAAATATCAAAACTTATATCAAACCATTTTCACATATAATTTGTACGAGTATTATACGATGAAGAATTTGTCCAGTGTGATACGACAAAGTTGTATATCTCGAAAATATCTTCGTAATTTTTAAAAAATTTTAAAACATTTAATAAATTCTAAAAATTATAAAAAGTTAAAATAAAAAAATAAAAAATTCAAAAAACACATACAAGAAGAGTTTTCTCATGTTTTTTATTTTTTGGTATTTAAAAAAAAAAGACACGTCTAATTGCCGTTTTATATACGCACTTTTTTCAAGTGTATGTGTTTTATATGACAATGTATCAAACACAAAAATTTAAAGAAAATAAATTGCCAAAGTATCTCTTAAGATCAAAAAGAAATATCAAATGTTATATCAAACACAAAAACTAAAGCCACTTAAATAATTGAAATAATAACCAAAAATTGAATAACAAAGGATAACAACTTCCCTGCAATTGAAATCTTGAAAATTTGAAAATAAAAACAAAAAGTAAGATTTGACTTCAATAGAAACAAAGATCAAATTCAAAATGAGGGCTGGAATACTTTGGAAATAATGCAAGCTCAAAATGAACAACAAAGTCAGACATGGAAGAAGAACAAACCGCCAACATACTTTTGAATTTATAAGAATTGTGAACCAATGAACAGACCGTTGCATGCACACCTTTCAAGATGATCATAGACGATTGAGAATCAAATCACCAAGGGTAGTTACTTAACTAGGAAAAAAACATGAAAATAAGTGCATGTGCTTGTAAAAAATGTGAGAATCATTGAACATAAAATCAGAAATTAATTTTTACTGCCCTCACGACACAAGAAGATAACTAGTCAGGTGGCATGATTTATTGCTGAAATTATTAAATTCATCGCCCAAAAATGCGGAGCCCTCAATAAATTTGTAATAACTAAAATTGGTTTCTGCATCACAGAACACTCGTATTATTTGAAAAAAAATGTGTATAATATGCAAGAAATAAGTCAGCCGTATAAAATGATAATTAAATGTGTTTTTTTAAAAAAACACCAGAAAATAAAAACGTGAAAAAACAAGCAATATACGTGTTTTTTTCATTTTTCATTTTTTATTTTTATAATTTCAGGATTTATTAATGTTTTAATTTTTTTACAAATTATCGAGATTTTCACGATATATACAACTTTAAGTATTATACCTAAGAAATTCCTTGTTTATACCCATACACAATATATGAACATAATTGATTCCACAACATATTTAATTTAACTTGCCTAACACTTGCTGTGATAACTAAGGAAAAAAGTTCCTTCTGTTTCTATATTCCCACGCATCCAGAACCAAGATGCTTACGAGCAATGTGCATGCAAAAGATCAAATAAAGACAAACGAGGAAAAGGAACAGAAACAAAACAAACAAGGAACTATTTTTTTTCCCTCAATTGTTGAACTCTGCATGTTACCTTTGTTAGATGAACTAATTTTTTTCCTCTCGTTTAATCATTGCACATGCGAGATTTGAACGTCTAACAATCTGCAAGTGACCGGACAGAAACGATCGAAAAAATAAACAGGAATGATAAACTAATGCATTTCTTTTGTCATTATACACGCACAATCTAGATATCTACTAGCGATCAACGTGCGATTAAACCAAGTTGTCGAGAAAGCAAATCCAAACAAAATTCTCAGCCTGCGAAGCATAACTATTCGCTTCATGAAGGCTGATTAATTAGCCCAATCCGATCGCTCATCACGAGCCTATAATATTTCTGAACTTGTACCGGTCGATATGTAATGAAACGGAACAGAGAAACAAAATCACCATGACGGTAAAGATCAATCCATCGGATAGAATCACGTCGGAAGATAGGATCAACCCACCGCCGCTCGAAGTTACGGAGTTCATAGTTTGAATGACAAGTACAAAGAGTTTTTGTGTAAACATTTTTTTGTTAAAAAAATATTAATTGGGGATGATGTACTTGGAGCGATAACGCCTGATTGCCATATATATACACTGTTTCGGCGAACAAATTATTAAATACAGTTCCAATTACCAAGATTGAGAATATTGTGTGCTTTTAAAAGGTGATTTTGAGCTTCTAGCACTATGTGCTCTATACTTCTACTGCTGGTAAACTTTTCCCAACCGACGATTTCATTGAAGACAAGGTTTCAGGACTTGCAGTTCAGAATGGACTTCATGCTCCTTTGTTCCTTGCAGAAAAAGTTGAAAAGCGGATAATCGCAAAGCTTCAAGAAATGTAGTTTCTTTTTAGTCATAAGTGGATCTCATACACCTGTTCTAGTTAATAAAGATATCTTGCTGGAATGAAGTCATGGAAGTTGACGGGGAATCTGTAGAATTCTTCGTTTCTTCCGTCAGAGATAGAGGGCTCTCATGGTGGCTCCCATTCCAAAGAGAGAAAGGAGATGTCAGAAACGAAGAATTCTACAGATTCCCCGTCAACTTCCATGACTTCATTCCAGCAAGATATCTTTATTAACTAGAACAGGTGTATGAGATCCACTTATGACTAAAAAGAAACTACATTTCTTGAAGCTTTGCGATTATCCGCTTTCAACTTTTTCTGCAAGGAACAAAGGAGCCATGAAGTCCATTCTGAACTGCAAGTCCTGAAACCTTGTCTTCAATGAAATCGTCGGTTGGGAAAAGTTTACCAGCAGTAGAAGTATAGAGCACATAGTGCTAGAAGCTCAAAATCACCTTTTAAAAGCACACAATATTCTCAATCTTGGTAATTGGAACTGTATTTAATAATTTGTTCGCCGAAACAGTGTATATATATGGCAAATCAGGCGTTATCGCTCCAAGTACATCATCCCAATTATATTTTTTTAACAAAAAAAATGTTTACACAAAACTCTTTGTACTTGTCATTCAAACTATGAACTCCGTAACTTCGAGCGGCGGTGGGTTGATCCTATCTTCCGACGTGATTCTATCCGATGGATTGATCTTTACCGTCATGGTGATTTTGTTTCTCTTTCCGTTTCATTACATATCGACCGGTACAAGTTCAGAAATATTATAGGCTCGTGATGAGCGATCGGATTGGGCTAATTAAATCAGCCTTCAATGAAGCGAATAGTTATGCTTCGCAGCTGAGAATTTTGTTTGGATTTGCTTTTCTCGACAACTTGGTTTAATCGCACGTTGATCGCTAGTAGATATCTAGATTGTGCGTGTATAATGACAAAAGAAATGCATTAGTTTATCATTCCTGTTTATTTTTCGATCGTTTCTGTCCGGTCACTTGCAGATTGTTAGACGTTCAAATCTCGCATGTGCAATGATTAAACGAGAGGAAAAAAATTAGTTCATCTAACAAAGGTAACATGCAGAGTTCAACAATTGAGGGAAAAAAAAATAGTTCCTTGTTTGTTTTGTTTCTGTTCCTTTCCTCGTTGTCTTTATTTGATCTTTTGCATGCACATTGCTCGTAAGCATCTTGGTTCTGGATCGTGGGAATATAGAAACAGAAGGAACTTTTTCCTTAGTTATCACAGCAAGTGTTAGGCAAGTTAAATTAAATATGTTGTGGAATCAATTATGTTCATATTGTGTATGGGTATAAACAAGGAATTTCTTAGGTATAATACTTAAAGTTGTATATATCGTGAAAATCTCGATAAATTTGTAAAAAATTAAAACATTAATAAATCTGAAAATTATAAAAAATAAAAAATGAAAAATGAAAAAACACGTATATTGCTTGTTTTTCACGTTTTTATTTCTGGTGTTTTTTAAAAAAAGACACATTTAATTATCATTTTATACGGCTGACTTATTTCTGCATATTATACACATTTTTTCAAATAATACGAGTGTTCTGTGATGCAGAAACCAATTTTAGTTATTACAAATTTATTGAGGGCTCCGCATTTTTGGCGATGAATTTAATAATTTCAGCAATAAATCATGCCACCTGACTAGTTATCTTCTTGTGTCGTGAGGGCAGTAAAAATTAATTTCTGATTTTATGTTCAATGATTCTCACATTTTTACAAGCACATGCACTTATTTCATGTTTTTTTCCTAGTTAAGTAACTACCCTTGGTGATTTGATTCTCAATCGTCTATGATCATCTTGAAAGGTGTGCATGCAACGGTCTGTTCATGGTTCACAATTCTATAATCAAAAGTATGTTGGCGGTTGTTCTTCTTCCATGTCTGACTTGTTGTTCATTTGAGCTTGCATTATTTCCAAAAGTATTCCAGCCTCATTTTGAATTTGATCTTTGTTTCTATTGAAGTCAAAATCTTACTTTTTGTTTTTATTTTCAAATTTTCAAGATTTCAATTGCAGGGAAGTTGTTATCCTTTGTTATTCAATTTTTGGTTATTATTTCAATTATTAAGTGGCTTTAGTTTTGTGTTTGATATAACATTTGATATTTCTTTTTGATCTTAGAGGATACTTTGGCAATTTATTTTCTTTAAATTTTTGTGTTTGATACATTGTCATATAAAACACATACACTTGAAAAAGTGCGTATATAAAACGGCAATTAGACGTGTCTTTTTTTTTTAAATACCAAAAAATAAAAAACATGAGAAAACTCTTCTTGTATGTGTTTTTTGAATTTTTATTTTTTATTTTAACTTTTTATAATTTTTAGAATTTATTAAATGTTTTAAAATTTTTTAAAAATTACGAAGATATTTTCGAGATATACAACTTTGTCGTATCACACTGGACAAATTCTTCATCGTATAATACTCGTACAAATTATATGTGAAAATGGTTTGATATAAGTTTTGATATTTCCTTTTGATCTTAAGAGATACTTTTGCCACAGACATTATTCACTTTCCTATATAATCATTTTAAAATTTAATTTCAAGAAAATATGTTTGATTGGATATTATTTGAGTTGGAAA